>NW_026780961.1:0-300000 GCF_030144855.1 Hypanus sabinus
GTTTGGTTCCACGTTGCAGGGACATGAAAGGAGGCTAATGAAAGTGTTGGGCCGCCTGAAAGCTGAAGGGCTAAAACGTTTCCTGGACAAGTGCCAGTTCTGTGAGATACCTGTCAACTACGCTGGGCACGTAGTCACAGGGAATGGAGTAGATGGCTCAGCCTAAGATACAGGAGGTGACCACCTGCCCAGGGCCTCATACTCTGAGCGCACTGCGCCCTTTCCTTGGATTCAGAGGGTGCAATCGGAGGATCGTGAAGGACTGCACTAAATGGGAATGGAGGGGAGGACGAGAGTAGAGAATGGCAAAGATTATTTTAGCCATCTGGAGCATTTTGGAGCGAGATGGGATGCGACAGGTGAAGAGGCCTTTCAGTCGCTGAAGGAGCTGGTTCATTATCCATTATCCTGAACACGGAACCACTTTACCCGCCTGTGTTGGCTTTTGAAGATCCGTACTGCATACGGATTGCAGCAGACAGGGCGTAATCGGCGTTCTGTATCAGGATTAGTGCTGACGGTTGAGAGCTGTTACGCTTCTCAGCTGGAGTCTGCCACTCTCTGAGAAAAGCAAGTTGGAGGTCCTGGCACTGTAATACGCTGTGGTGGGTAAGTTACGTGACTACCTCTATGGTGCCAAGGTTGCGGTAATGACGGAAGTTCATCCCTTCATTTACATTCTGACTTTTTAGAAATTGGATGCCACAGGCCACCAGCGATTGGTGGCAATGATTGCTGAAGTCTTCAGCCTGTATTACCGGAGGAGAAATAGGAACACTGACAATGATGCGATGTCCTGACATTCTCCTCAAGAGCTGGACAGGGACGGTGAGTGACAGATTTCCATTACGGTGAAGGCAGTGCAAAGGCAATTGCAGGATCGAACGGTAGATCTTTTCGAGCTTCTGACGTGCCATTCCACAAGCTTGTTGAAAACCGTCTGCTCAGAAGGCAAAACAATTGCGGAATTGAGACCCAGGGAAGAGGCAACTCTTCAGCGACAAGCGGGCGTCGGTGCTACTTAGTCAGCGGTTGCGAAGGGGGACACGACCCAAACGGAGAGAAAGAACAACTCTGCACTGTATCAATTACTGAGAGAATACCCAACGTTGTAGTTGAACAAGGGCATGTTAGGTGGGGGCGGGGGTCCTTCATGATGAAGTTTTGGAGGTTCGTGTCAATGATTGAGTTGAGTTACTTTTCAAACTTACGAAACGTATTTCGATCCTGTGTAGTGGCCGGCCCCACCCCAACCCCCGCCGTGCAACACCAGGATGCAGCCAGTCAGCTGCTCTCGACGGTGCATCTGTAGAGGCTGTTGTGAGCTGCAGGTGACAAAACCAAATATCATCAAACTCCGAAAGAGATGCAGCCGTTATTTTGACATCTTTATGGCTACATGGAGAATAAGCTATTCCTCAGAGATATTGACACCGAGGAACTTGAAATTGTTCACTCTCTCCACTTCTGATCACTCGATGTGGATTGCTTTGTGTTCTCTTTTTCTACCCATCTTGAAGTCCACAGTGAGTTCTTTGGTCTAACTAACATTACGTGTAAGGCGGTTGCTGCGACACCACTCCACCAGCTGGTACATCTCGTTGCTGTACGTCCTATCGTCAGCATCTGAGGTGCCACATAGGAGATTGGTGAGTAAAATCAGAGCTCATGGCATTGGGGGCAGGGTTTCAACATGGATAGAAAACTGGTTGGCAGATAGAAAGCAAAGGGTAGCAGTGAACGGGTGTTTCTCGGACTGGCTGGAGGTGACTAGTGGGGTACTACAGGGCTCTGTATTGGGACCACAGCTCTTTACGATTTATGTCAACGATTTAGATGAGGGCATTGAAAACTATAACAGCAAGTTTGCTGACGGTACTAAACTGGGTGGCAGTGTGACATGCGAAGAGGACGTGAGGAGAATACAGGGTGACTTGGACAGGAACAAGACGGCAGAGTATTGTCTGAACTAGGTGCAGAGTTAGGTAAGGGAGAAATGCAAAGAGACCTAGGAGTCCTAGTTCACCCATCAATGAAGGTGAATGAGCAAGTGCAACAGGCAGTGAAGAGGGCAAATGGAATGTTGGCCTTTGTTACAAGGGGAATTGAGTACAAGAGCAAGGATGTCCTTTTGCATTTGTACAGGGCCCTGGTGAGACCACACCTGGAATATTGTGTACAGTTTTGGTCTCCAGGTTTAAGGAAGGTCATTCTGGCAATTGAGGAAGTGCAGCGTAGGTTCACTAGGTTGATTCCTGGGATGGCAGGGCTGTCTTACGCAGAGAGATTGGAGAGATTGGGCTTGTACACGCTGGAATTGAGGAGATTGAGGGGGATCTGATTTAAACGTTTAAGATAATTAAAGGATTTGATAGGATTGAGGCAGGAAATATGTTCCAGATGTTGGGAGAGTCCAGTACCAGAGGGCATGGATTGAGAATAAGAGTTCAGGAATAAGAGTTGAGGAAGAGCTTCTTCTCCCAGAGAGTTGTGGAGGTGTGGAATGCACTGCCTCGGAAGATGGTGGAGGCCAATTCTCTGGATGCTTTCAAGAAGGAGCTAAATAGATATCTGATGGATAGGGGAATCAAGGGATATGGGGACTGGATATTGATAGTGAATGATCAGCCATGATCTCAGAATGGCGGTGCAGACTCGAGGGGCCGAATGGTCTACTTCTGCACCTATTGCCTATTGTCTATTGTCTATTCTGCCAGCAATAGCTGGGTCATAAGTAGGATTATAAATTGCATTTGAACTATGCTTAGTGATACAATCACACACACACAGACAGACAGACACACACGCACACAGAAACACACACACACACACACATACACACACAAATAACATTATATCTGTCTTTCTTTAATTCATTTCCAGACATTCTGCATCCATTCATTTCTCAATTTAGTGTAGTTTTTTGATATTTAACCGCTCTGTCTATTCCTTTGCAGATTGAAACATTTCTTCTCAAATTTCATGAGACCTCTGGCAGTTCTGAGATGCTAAAATACAGTGACATCAATTAAACCGCACTATTCAGGGGGATCTCAGCAGAGTTTTTTTCAGCGCTTTCTGTGCGTTGCCTTGAATTTCCAGGATCTGCAGATTTTCCTACGCCTGTACATCAGCAACGTGGTGGCCTGACCGCTGCCATCCCGACCGTCTTCTCGCTATTCTATCTCTGTTCGCACCTCTCCCTCCCTCTCTCTCTCTCTCTCTCTCTCTCTCTCTCTCTCTCTCTCTCTCTCTCTCTCTCTCTCTCTCTCTCTCTCTCTCTCTCTCTCTCTCTCTCTCTCTCTCTCTCTCTCTCTCTCTCTCTCTCTCTCTCTCTCTCTCTCTCTCTCTCTCTCTCATCCTCTGCAGTTTTATGATGATGTACCTATGAAAATGGACAAGGGAGAACCCGTGGATGTACTGTACCTGGACTTTCAGAAATATTTGATGAAGTCCCAAATAGGAGATTAGTGGGCAAAATAAGAGCACATGGTTTTGCGGGTAGAGTACTGTCATGAATTGGAAATTGGCTGGCTGACAGGAAACAAAGAGTGACATTTAACGGGTCCCTTTCGGAATGTCTGTGAACAGTGGGGTACCCCAAGATTCGGTACTGGGACCGCAGCAGTTTACAATATACTTTAATGATTTAGATTAAGAGATTAAAAGTAACATTAGCAAATTTGCCGATGACTCAAAGCTGGTGGCAATGTGAAATATCAGGTGGATGTTATGAGAATGCAGGGTGACGTGGACAGACTAGGTGAGCAGGTAAATGTGTGCCAGATGCAGTTTAATGTGGGTAAATGAGAAGTTATCCACTTTGGTGGCATGAACAGGAAGACAGATTACTATCTAAATGGAATCAAGTTAGGAAAAGGGGAAGCACAAGGAGATCGAAGTGCTCTTGTAGAACGGTCAATGAAAACAAGCATGCAGGTACAGCAGGCAGTGACGAAAGCTAATGGCATTCTGTCCTTTATAACAAGAGTATAGGAGTAAAGAGGAACTTCTGCAGCTCTACAGGGCCCTGGTGAGACACCAACTGGAGTATTGTGCGCAGTTTTGGTCTCCAAATTTGAGGAAGGACATTCTTGCTATTGAGGGAGTGCAGCATAGGTTCACAAGGTTAATTCCCAGACTGGCGGGTCTGTCATATGTTGAAAGATAGGAGCGACTGGGCTTGTATACACTGGAATTTAAAAGGATGAGAGGGGACCTGATTGAGACATATAAGATTATTAAGGGATTGGACATGCTAGAGGCAGGAACCATGTTCCCGGTGATGGGTGAGTCCAGAACTAGAGGCCTCAGTTTAAGAATAAGGGGTAGGCCATTTAAAACAGAGATGCGGAAAAACTTTTCACCCAGAGAGTGGTGGATATGTGGAATCTTCTGCTCCAGAAGGCAGTGGAGACCAAGTCTCTGGATGCATTCGAGAGAGAGAGTTAGATAGAGCTCTTATAGATTGCGGGGTCAAGGGATATGGGGTACTGATTATGTATGATCAGCCATGATCACAGTGAATGGCGGTACTGGCTAGAACGGCCTAATAACCTACTCCTGCACCTACTCTCTATTGTGTACTCTCTCTCCCTCCCCCCCCCCCTCTCCCTCTCGCACTCTCTCTGTTTCGAGCGGTTTGGTGGCTGAGGGAGTTGAAGGACTGAAGGACAGTTCAAAATGGGTAACCACAGGAATAGCAGTAATGGACAGAAAAAGAAAACATACATGAAATCTGCAAATCGATTACAAAGCTCAATCGTTGCAATTCGATTACCGACATTATTTTCACCGGATGAGTAATGCTGATGCAATGCCCATGGTTTTTTTTATCTACTTGTTGACAATCGGCCCAATATTTCCGTGAGATACAATGGTGTTGTATTAATATCTATGTTCAAGTAACTGTAACAAATCATTTCAGGTAGTGGTATCTCTGGAGACCGATCCTCTGTATAAATAGGGACGTTTTGAATGCATCAGCTGTCTGCGGGAGTTGTGAATTCGGGAAGAACAGAGTCACAGATTCTCACTGAAATGGTGTATCCAGTGATCTTGCGGATAAGAGAAATTTACTATCCTTTTATTTCAGCCTTTGGAGTTCCCAGTAAGTCGGAGTGTCATTTGCCGTGCGTGAGAATTGAAGTTTACATCGAACGTTGTGATTGTTTCTGTCGCTTGTTTCCACTGTCAACAGTCCACTCCCAGTGCCCGGAAAGAAAACACGGGACTGTGGATTGTGGGATCTGCATCTGAAAAATGAAACGCTGCAGGTGTTCAGCGGATCGGCAACCATCAGCGGAATTCAGAGGATCCAGCTGTTCGTCATCGATAATGTGAATTTCGGGCTTCTGTTCTTTTGGTCTTGTAATAGCTATTCTACATTTACACACATTGTGTTTATTAATTGATTGTCTGCATTTGTATGTGAGCGGTTATCTGAATTATGTTATAGGCATCAGGCTATGGAAACGAGCTTGCTGCTGGACCTTGGAACCCTCTGCCCTGCCTCCCTGTGATGGATTCAGTAGGAGGAATCATGTCTCTTTGCGATGTTGTGTCAGAACTGCGTTTCATCTGTTGGAATCAGTCAGTGATCTGATGGAACGTGAGTGAGTGAGTGCAATCCTGGAATAGGAAACAAAAATGGAAAGGACTGGAAGCACGAAGCCACAAAAAACATGGAAACATAGAAAATAGGTGCAGGAGTAGGCCATTCGGCCCTTCGAGCCTGCACCGCCATTCAGTATGATCATTGGTGATCATCCAACTCAGAACCCTGTACTTGGTTTCTCTCCATACCCCCGATCCCTTTTGCCACAAGGGCCATATCTAACTTCCTCTTAAATATAGCCAATGAACCGGCCTCAACTGCCTCCTGTGGCAGATAATTCCACAGATTCAGCACTCTCTGTGTGAAGAAGTTCTTCGGCATCTCGGTCCTAAGAGGCTTCCCCTTTATCCTTAAACTGTGACCCCTCGTTTATGACTTCCCCAATATCGGAAACAATCTTCCTGCATCTAGCCTATCGAATCTTTTTAGAATTTTATACGTTTCAATAAGATCCCTCCTCAATATTCTAAATTCTAGTGAGTATAAGCCTAGACGATCCAGTCTTTCTTCATATAAAAGTGATACAAGGAACTGTATGGAAAGAGAAACCAGTTAACACCAGTTAACCAGTCAGGGATCTCTCTGAGAACAGTTCTGAGAAATGACACATATCCCTTTTGTCTGTATGCGCGTTTCCAGCATTTCCTGTTTTCGGTCCGACCTTCGGTTGCCTTGTCACTGACAAGGAGCGACAT
The DNA here is from genome assembly GCF_030144855.1 of Hypanus sabinus. Taxonomy (NCBI): domain Eukaryota; kingdom Metazoa; phylum Chordata; class Chondrichthyes; order Myliobatiformes; family Dasyatidae; genus Hypanus; species Hypanus sabinus. The sequence continues at coordinate 6,313 of NW_026780961.1, forward strand.
TGACGTTGGTGAATGCCATCAGCATCCGGATTTATTAATTTCATCCATACGAGATGCTGAAGGCGGCGGTGGAAAATTATCGTATTTACTCTGAGGAGTCTTTAGTTTTCCGCTAACACTTCACAATTCCGCCATCAGTAAGAAAAGGGTATGAAGACCATATTGACTATTTTATTGTGTATAATGAATGAATGAATGAATGAATCTATGAGGTGTAAATATGACAGGATCGCATCAAACAGCTGCATTGGCTTCTGCTCAGTATTTTCACAACTTGCTGTTCCCTCTCTCTCTTCCAGCGAACCTGGTGGCGATTGTGATCCTGTCCCGGGGAAATGCGGACTCTCCAAATGTGTCACTCGCTACATGGTGGGAATGGCAGCGGCCGATCTCATTGTTATTATCTCCGATCCACTTTTGAGGGGGACTGCTAAAACTTATTTTCCCGGTTCACTCCTGGACATCACTCCTGTGTGCAGACTCCATATTTGGCTGATTTTTGCGAGCACTGCGACCTCCGTCTGGCTGACTGTCGCTTTCACCGTCGATCGATTTGTGGCTATTTGCTGTGAGAAGCTGAAAACAAAATATTGCACCGAGAGAACGGCGGCTGTGGTTATCGGGACAGTGAGTGTGCTGGCCTGTTTGGAGAGTGTCCCCTGGAGCTTTACATTGGAGCATGTTCTAATAATTAATGGTGTTCACTGGTATTGTACTCACAGTCCGAGCTTCGATAATTCTCCCTCCTGGGCAGCATTTGAGTTGTTACACCGGATTTTAACCCCTTGTGTCGCATTCTTTTTGATTTTGCTGTTCAATGTTCTGACTGTCAGAAGGATTTTAACGGCCAGTCGTGCCCGCAGGGGGCTGAAGGGACAAAAGAGCGGACAGAATGACAAAGACAGGGAGATGGAGAACCGACGGAAGGCCATCGTTCTACTCTTCAGCATTACCGGTAGTTTCATATTGCTGTGGATAACACAGGTGGTATTTTATATCTATCAACGGATTTCAATGAGTTTTGTGTATTCTGTCACCGATCCCCGTTACATCACAGTAACGACAGCGGGGATGCTACAGGTTCTCAGCTCCTGCACCAACACTTGTATTTACGCCCTGACCCAGAGCAAATTTCGAGAGGAACTGAAGAAAGGGGTGACATACCCGCTGATTCGGATTTTGAAACTCAGTAATCGTTATAAATAAATGTTGTGATGTATTTCATTTTGAGCTGCTTTCATGTTAAATTTTCTGTTCTCTTACTTGTGGGAAAAAACAAGATCAGGCCTGATGAATGGTGTCTGCCGGAATTGTGTTCTCCCTGGTTGCTGCCTGGTCCACTGAGTTCCTGCAGCATTTTGGGTTTGTTCTCTTACAGTAACATAACAGCTGCTTACAGCTGTTCCCCACAACTCACTGGCCTCAGCATCCCAGAGCCATCCTCGTTACGTCTCACCTCCCGGATCGATTACATTGATTTTTGAGCAAACCTGTTATCCCTGGTTCCTGGTTCTGGAAAAAAAGGGGCTTGTAAGCCGCCTCTTTTGCTTTCAGTTTCTGACTTCATTTGTCAACCATGGTATTGTCCTCCTTCCGTTCGAAAATTTCATCTTATTTGGAATAAGCCATTGATGCTCTGCTGTCCTTCCTACTAGGTTTTCTTCCCAGTCACCCTTGGTCGGTTCCCTTCTCACGTTATTGTAATTTCACGTATTCCACTGAAATACCGACACATAGGAATTCAGTTCCTTCTTCCATTCAAATTTCAAAGTGAATAAGATCATATTGTGAATACTACTTAAGTGTTCCTTAACCTTAACCTCTTTATCACCTTCGGATTGTTGAACAATACCCTATCTACCACAACAGATCCACGAGTAGGCTTAACAACAAGCTGTTCTAAAATGCCACTCTCAGACATCCAGCAAGTTCTCCGTCTTGAGGTGCAGTACTGGCCTGGTTTTCCCAATCCAGCTTCATGTTCAACTCCCTAACAATTATCGTCACTTTGGTCTTCCGCTATAATTTGTACTCCACACCCCAGCTGTTGTTTGGATGCCTGATGACAACTGCCATTGGGGTCGTTTTACCCTTGTCCTTTGTTAAATCAACCCATAGGGTTCTCTACACATCCTGTCCCTATGTCATCCCTTTCTAATGATTTAATATTCTTATACAAATTGCCAGACCACACCCTCTGCCTATTAATTAACTTCCCTATACACAGTATATCCTTGAACGTTCAGCACGCCCCCCTGGGGCTTTACATTGGAGCATATTGTAATAATTGACGGTGTTCCCTGGTATTGTGTGATTACATCGAGCTGCAAACACTCTCCCTCATGTGCAGCATTTAAAATGTTTCACCGCATTTTAACCCCTTGTGTCCCATTCCTTCTGATTTTGCTGTTGAATATTCTGATTGTCAGGCTGATTCTAGCTGCCAGTCGAGCCCGCAGGCGGCTCCGGGGACAAAAGAGTGGAGAGAATGACAAGGATCAGGAGATGGGAGAACCGACGCAAGTACATCGTTTTGCTCTTCAGCGTAACCGGTAGTTTCATATCGTTGTGGATAACACAGGTGATATTTTATATCTATCAACGGATTTCAATGAGCTTTGATTATTCTGTCACAGATCCCCGTTACATCACAGAGCACACAGCGGCGATGCTACAGGTTCTCAGTTCCTGCACCAACACGTGTATTTACGCCCTGACATAGACCAAATTCCGAGAAGAACTTAAAAATGCGGTGAAATACGTAATCAATCGGTTTTGAAACTCCAGAAAGGTTAGAAATAAATGTTGTAAGTTATTTTGGTTCAGCTGCCTTCATGCTCCCTTCTCTATTCCTCCACGTGTGTAAATGGAAACAATGTGATGACAGATCAAGCTCTAGATAATCTGCAGATGCTCGAAATACGGAAGAACACACGCAATTTGATCGTCCTGATGAATGTTGTCGGCCGGAAACGCCGACTGTTTACTCTTTCTCCTGTTTACTGTTGGTCTGCTGAGATCTCTCAGAGCAACTGAACAGTTGTTTACAGCTGACCCCAACTGTATCACTGGCCTCAGCAGCGCAGGGACCTCATCTCCCGCTAGGATTAAATGGAAACGTCAGGCGAACCTGTTATCCCCGCTTCCCAGTTCTTAAATGAGAAACTGTCTGATCCTTGACTGTATTTTCGCCCGTGACATCTATTGCTGCTCCGCATAACCGGTCTTTCCCTTCATGCTCTTTTTCTCTAGCTGTTGGTTCTCCTTCTCTCTACCTTGAATTATCTTCCAGCAACAGAATTTTCACGAGAATGTGCTATTTCCTTTGCTAGTATCTGTGAGATACCATATTAATTTTAGTGTTCTCGGTCAGGTGTAAAAGAATGCTGAACTAAACACCGTGGTAAACCGTCGTCAATGAAAACCGGATAGCAGTAAGATTAACCGTTTACTGTTCACTCTTCCACATTAACGTATGCTGAAAACTGTTGATAAAACAATACAAGATTTGTACAATATTTGTTTCCTTCTTGATATCACATTTACATCGTAAAAACTTGCAAAAGTAAACTACAACTACATTACATTAAAATGCAGCATACAGTCAGAATCTACCTACGCGATTGACTGCTATAAATACACTTCAACACAAACTATACGCAACTCTGTAACTAACGAAAACATAAACCTTATCAACCGTCATTACTTTTAACAGAATCAGCGTTAACATTTTAATTCAACATATCGATTATCTCATGATCTTACGGCGTTGCTTCACTATGTTTCTAGTGCGTAGAAAGACAACTTTTCTTGCGCTGATCCTGCACATGTGAGCCCCCTCCTTCGCGTTTCTACAAACCGGTATTTTCCCACAAGACGCGGCGAAACCGGGTGTGACGTCACCGCATGCCGCGATATATCACAGACAACGAATTTACTTTAAACAATTCTAATTTTAACTAAAAAATGCTAACAAACGAATTACTAAAGCGAAAATATTATAAACTAAACAAATGTCATAAAGTCAACACAGTAACAAATTCTCCAGTATAAGACTACCATGTAACCGGAGTCAAAAAACAATCCTGTCTCTGATAAGCTCGTCTCTCATAATTCCAAAAACATAGTCATCAGACGGGGTACACACTGCTGTATAGATATCATTTAGGCTTCGCGGAGATATCATATGTCACACGACAGAGTTCGGAGAACAGGCGGAACTGACAGAATGTTCGAGAATCTTGTATATCAGAGGTGGTTGTTGTTTGCTGCTGTACATTAAAGTTCTCGTTATATCCCTCCAGAATGTGTGTCTTTATGTGTAACCCACGGTACGTATAAAGACACAATATAGTGTCAGAAGTTATTCTGCAAGAATAATTCGATTCGCTCACTCGGGAGAAGCGAAGGAAACCGAAATAAAGGAATGCTAACTTTTAATTGTTTGCTACCAGTTTTAAGAATGGAAGTTTTGCAACCCCTATCAATTCTTCAGCTGACTGGAAATGTAGCTGATAACAGGAGACAATTCAACCAGCGTTTTGAATTTTATTTATGACCGATCGGAGTAGAAAATGAAATGGGGAAAAAAAAAACAAAGCAGCAACTCTTTTCCACGTGATTCGGGATGACGAAGTTGAGCTAGAAAATCATTTTAAATCTGAGATCGGAGATAATTTGAATCTAAAAGCGATAATCGACAATTTTGAAGCATTTGGTATACTGAAGTGCAGTGTGACGTATGAAAGGTATAAATTCTTTACATGCAAGCGGAAAGCTGGTTAAACGTTTGATCAATTTGTTCCGGAGTTGAGAAACCACAGTAAAAGCAGAGCTGACGGACTCTCTCGTTAAAGACAGAATTGTTTGCGGCATTCTGGATAATGTTCTGAGAGAAAGTGTCTTAAGAGGCAGGGAGAGCAGTCGGATGTCTTGGTCCATGTAGGGACTAATGACGTGGTTAGGAAGAGTGAGGAAGTCCTGAAAGTTGAGTTTAGGGAGCTAGTTGCCAAGTTAAAGGACAGGACATCCAGGATAGCAATCTCAAGATTGCTACAAGTGCCACGTGTAGGTGGGTTTAGAAATAGTAAGACAGTGCAGATCAACACGTGGCTGAAGACATGGTGCAGGAGGGGCTTCAAATTTATAGATAATTGTTCAGTTTTCGAAGGAAGGTAGGACCTGTTCCGGCTGGACAGTTTACATCTGAACCATATAAGCATACAAATATATAACCAGAAAAACATACAACAATTACAGCACAGAAACAGGCCATCTCCGCCCTCCTAGTCCGTGCCTACGCTTACACTCAACTAGTCCCAGTGGCCCGCACTCAGCCCATCACCCTCCATTCCTTACCTGTCCATATACCTGTCCAATTTTACTTTAAATGACAATACCGAACTTCTGCTGGAAGCTCATTTCACACAGCTAAACTGGAGGGGGACCAATATTCTTGCAGGTAGATTTGATAGAGAGGCTGCAGTGGATTTAAACTAGACACGAGGGGGAGGGGAACCAGAGTGTGGGAACAGCTGTATGGGAGAAGGAAAAAAAGACAGTAATTCTCTTTGTACTGGTAGAGATAAACAGAGAGGAAGAGTTGGAGAATTTCTTAAATGCATTTATTTTAATGCCAGGAGCATTGTAAGAAAGGTGGGTGAGCTAAGAGCATGGATTGATACCTGGAAATATGATGTTGTGGGTATTAGTGAAACATGGCTGCAGAAGGGGGGTGATTGGCTACTAAATATTCCTGGACTTTGTTGCTTCCGGTGTCATAGAATTGGAAGGACAAGAGGGGGAGTTGTTTTGTTGCTTGTCAGAGTAAATGTACAGCGGAGCTCTGGCAGGATAGATTAGAGGGTATGTTTAGGGAGGCTATTTGGGTGGATTGGGACAACTTGTTTTATGGGAAGGATGTAAGAGAGAAATGGAGGTAATTTAAAGGAGAAATTTTGAAGGTACAGAATCTTTATGTTCCTGTTAGGTTGAAAGGAAAGGTTAAAAGTTTGAGACAGCCATGGTTTGCAAGGGATATTGGAAACTTGGTTCAGAAAAAAAGGAGATATCTACAATAAATATAGGAGGCATGGAGGAACTGAGGTGCTAGAGGAATATAAAGAAAGTAAGAAGAATCTTAAGAAGGAAATAAGAAAAACTAAAAGTAGATACGAGGTTGTTTTGGCAAGTGAGATGAAAATCAAGCCGAAGAGTTTCTACAGTTATATTGATAGCAAAAGGATAGTGAGGGATAAAACTGGTCCCTTGGAGAATCAGTGTGGACAGCTATGTGTGGAGCCGAAAGAGATGGGGGAGCTTTTGAACTATTTATTCTCTTCGGTATTCACTAAGCAGAAGAATATTGAATTGCGTAAAGTAAGGGGAATACATAGGGAAGTTATGGAAACTGTGACGATTAAAAAGGAGGAAGTACTGGCGCACTTAAATAATATAAAGGTGGATAAAACTGAGTGTCCTGACAGGATATTCCCTTGGATTTTGAGGGATGTTAGTGTAGAAATAGCAGCGGCTCTGACAGAAATATTTCAAATGTCATTAGAAACGGGGATGGTGCCGGAGGACTGGCGTATTGCTCATGTGGTTTCATTGTTTAGAAAGTGTTCTAAGAGTAAACTTAGCAATTATAGCCCTGTAAGTTTGACGTCAGAGGTGGATAAATTAATGGAAAATATTCTTAGAGATGGTATATATAATTAACTGGATAGAGGGCGTCTGATTAGGAAGAGTCAGCATGGATTTGTGCGTGGAAGGTCATGTTTGACAAATCATATTGATTTTTTTTGAAGAGTTTACGAGGAAAGTTGACGAGGATAAAGCAGTGGATGTTGTCTCTATGGACTTCAGTAAGGCCTTTGACGAGGTTCCAGACGGAAGGTTAGTATGGAAGGTTCAATCGTTAGGTATTAATATTGAAGTAGTAAAATGGATTCAACAGTGGCTGAATGGGAGATGCCAGAGAGTAGTGGTGGACAGCAGTTTGTCAGGTAGGAGGCCGGTGATTACTGGTGTTTCTCAGGGATCTGTACTGGGTCCAATGTTGTTTGTAATATACACTAATGATCTGGATGATGGGGTGGTAAATTGAATTAGTAAGTATGCAGATGATACTAAGGTAGGTGGCGTTGTCGATAAAGAAGTAGGTTTTCAAAGCTTGCAGAGATATTTAGGCCAGTTAGAAGAGTGTGATGAGCGATCGCAGATGGAGTTGAATACTGATATGTGTGAGGCGCTACATTACGGTAGGAATAATCCAAATAGGTCATACATCGTAAATGGCAGGGCGTTGAAGAATGCAGTAGGACAGAGTGACCTAGGAATAATGGTGCATAGTTCCCTGAAGGTGGAATCTCGTGTGGATATGGTGGTGAAGAAAGCTTTGGAATGCTGGCCTTTATAAATCAGAACATTGAGTGTAGGAGTTGGGATATAATGATAAAATTGTACAAGGCTTTGGTAAGGCCGAATTTGAATCATTGTTTACAGTTCTGGTCACTGAATTATAGGAAATATGTCAACAAAATAGAGAGAGTACAGTGAAGATTTACTGGAATGTTACCTGCGTTTCAGCACCGAAGTTACAGAGAAAAGTTGGACAAGTTAGCTTTTTATTCTTTGGAGCTTAGAAGGTTGAGGGGGGAACTTGATAGAGTTATTAAAAATTATGGGGGGTTAGATAGTGTTGACGTGGATAGGCTTTTTCGATTGAGAGCAGGGGAGATTCAAAGAAGAGATATGAGTTGAGGGTTAGGAGGCAAAAGTTCAGGGGTAACACGAGGGGGAACTTCTTTATTCAGAGAGTGGAGCTGGGTGAAACGAGCTTCAAGTAGAAGTGGTAGAGGTGGGTTCGGTATTGTCATTTAAAGTAAAATCATAGGTATATGGACAGGAAAAGAATGGAGTGTTATGGGCTGAGGGCGGGTCATTGGGAATAGATGAGTGTAAGCGTTCGGCACGGACTAGAAGGGCCGAGATGGCCTGTTTCTGTGCTGTAATTGTTATATGGTTATAAGAGAACCAGACATAAATTTGGAACACACACAAAATGCTGGTGGAACGCAGCAGGCCAGGCAGCATCTATAGGAATAGGAACTGTCAACGTTTCGAGCTGAGACCCTTCGTCAGGTCTCTGTGAAAGAAAAGCTGAAAAGAAGAAATGAAAGAAAAATTTGGAAGAAGCTTTGATTCTCTGCAAAACTTCGGAAACCATAGAGTCTCAGTCTAAAGATGTTTTATTGAGATCTGCAGAGCACACATTGTGATTAACCGCAAACATGTTAGAAAATATATTGAAGCGACTACGAAACAGACAAAGGGCAAGGCATCGCTTGAAAGAGAAATACTTTGTGATCGCTGTGGGCGGCAGCACCGACCTAAAATATGTCCAGTGTATCGGAAACTGTGCAACAACTGTGATAAGATTAATCATTTTACACGCTATTGCAGAAGTAGAAAGGAAATAAAACACGTAAATGCCGTGCTTGAAGATGAACGCGAGTTTTCCGTAGATGCGCTTTGTGAAAATAAACCAAGAAAGAATGACCGGACTATTCCAGTCCAACTGAATTAAAACATTATTCTCTTTAAATTGGATACCGGATCACAGGTAAATTTTCTTGCAGAATCTGAGTTTAGTGCATTAAAGCCAAGACCAAAGTCACATCAGACAAATATAAAAGTGACTGGGTATTCAGGTGCAGACATTCCATTTAAAGGGACATGCGTGGCAAAAATATCATCCAAACATATGGTGCACACGTATTCATTTATAGTGGTGCTGGGTCTGTCTGCCTCCGAAGGACTGAATTTGTTGAAAAGAGTTTTAGTCTTGGATGATCAGAATACAGTGACTTGATGAAAGTGTATGAGGACTTTTTCAAAGGGCTTGCTTGTCTTCCAGGAGAGCACACGATTAAAATTGACAACTCAGTGCCACCCTTAGTACATCCATGTAGAAAAGCAACTTTTGCATGACGTGATCAACTGAAAACGGAGCGTAGATACTTCAGTGAACGATATTATTGTTTGCCAGGCATCGAAACAAGAACATGACTCCAGACTTAGACAAGTCTTAGAGGCAACACGGAAGGCAAGCCTCAAGTTGAATATGAACAAATGTCAGCTCGGAGAGACTGAATTTACCTTTGTGGGTGATATCATCACCAAAACGGGTGTGAGTCTTCATCCATTGAAGGTTCCTACTATTGGGAGTATGCCAAGACCACAATGTAAAAAGGATGTTCAAAGGTTTATGGGAACGGTCAACTACATGGGAAAAGTCATACCCAGTCTTTCGGAACAACTTGCTCCATTGAGCCGGCTAACAGAAAACAAACCAATGGAGCTGGAATCATGAACGGGAGAGGGCATCGCAAAATCTCAAGGAAGTGCCCACCAAAGAAACTGTGTTGAAATTCTATGATACTGAGAGACCCATCAAAATCTCATGTGATGTATCTCAAGAAGGCTCAGGAGCAGTATTACGCCAAAAACATGATCAGGAATGTCTACCAGTGGCATATTCATTTCGTTCATCTTGTTTCTGACCCAGAAACAAGGTATGCCCAAATTGAAAAAGATTTGCTCAGCATTATGTTTGCCTGTGAAAGATTTCATCAGTTGATGATGAAACTGATCATAAGCCTCTGATTGTATTGCTTAACAAAACTTAAAGCAACTGTCCTTTACAAATTCAGTCAATGATGATCAAATTGCAAATATATGTATTGAATGTTTCATACACACCTGAAAAATTCATGTACACTGGGGACACACTTTCCATAGCTCCGGACCCAACAACAAAAGACAGTCACAGGGACGATGTTGATGTTCAGGCATATGCTAATTTGATCATAGAGACTGTACCTGTTGCTCCCAAAAGTTGGAACTGCTGCGTCTTGAGACAGAGAAGGACAAAATTCTCAGTCAGGTTATACTATTGGTGATGGATGGATGACCAAATACTAAGCATGTCTGTCCCTCAGAGGTACAACAATATTGGAACCACAGATCAAGACTTTCTATTGTGGACGGAATACCGTACAAAGGCAGTAGAATTGTAATTCCTAAAAAACTCAGAAAATAAATGCTTGGGAAAATTCATGAGGTCACCTAGCTATTGAAAAGTGTAAGAGAAGGGAGCGGCAAGTGATGCTTTGGCACAGGGGTGAATCAAGAAATTGCAAAATTGTTGTCTTCTGGTCGAATATGCTTTAAATACCAAACTCGGAACACAAAGGCGCCGCTGCATCCACATCCTAGTCCTCAAAGCCTTTATCAGAAGGTAGGCGTTTATCTGCTTGTAACTGACAACAACGATTATCTATTAATAACTGATTACTACACTTGTATCCAAATGCGTGTGGTTTGGGCAGAACAACATCATTTTTTGTCCAGATATGGTGTACCTAATGAAGCTGTAACAGACAATGGTCCACAATTCAATGGTGAATGCATCAGACGTTTTGCTCAGGAATGGTGTTTTGTTCATACAACATCTAGGTGAATTTCCCCTCAGTCCAATGGATTTGCTGAGAAGTCAGTATGAATTATCAAGTAACTGATGCACAAAGCAAAAAACAGTGGAGGTGATTTTTATAAAGCTTTGTTAGCCTACCACAGTACTCCACTTGAATGTGGATTTTCACCTGCTCAGTTATTGATGGAACGCCTTTTGAGATCCAATCTGCCAATAGATGACATCCTCCTGAGAATAGAGCGTGGTGAACAAGAGGAAAGATGGAAAGATGAACACAAACCTAAGCAGAAAACATACTTTGACAGATGTTCTCGACTATTACCTGAATTGCACCAAGGAGATGAATTAAGTATTCAAGACAGAATTAACTCATGGACACAGAAACCTACAGTACTCGAAGAAGTGCAACACAGATCATACATGTTCCAAACAGTGGAAGGAGAAGTGTTAGGAAGAACTCGCAAACACCTCAAGAAACAGCCCACTTCGGAGTTTCAGCTAACTGATGCAGACCAGACAAAACAGGAAAATAACAATGCAACACAACAGATAGCTGAGAGCCTTTCAAATCGTCATGCTTCTGGAACGGAAGCAAAGAACGACTGGAGATTTGGAGGATTTAGTTGTCATTTCCTGATTGAAAGATGTCGGGGCTGGGGGTGAGGGACGGGCTACTTCTGCCTACTGCTTATCGACGTTTTCTCGGCTCTGCGTTTGCCTGCAATCAACGGGCTCATGAATCAGCTGAAGTAATGACTGGCTTCGTGGCTCAGGACTCACTTTCGAGACCTTCAGTTCTAACTTTCATTTACTACTTTTCTAGTCAGAACATATTGTTTCTTCACATTGGGGTTTGACGGTCTCAGTTTATTAATCGTTTCTATTCGGTCTGTTGGATTGGTGTCTGCCTATAAGTTTTGCTTCTTTTTAAAAGCTTCCTAATCTTCTGTCTTCCTAGTGATTTTGATTTAATACATGTTACATATTTTTATTTTGATGTATTTTTCTCTGTTTTTTTCTGACGTATCCATCCCATAGCTTTTGAACTAGTACAGAGATCCCTGCTGGTGTAGGAACAGGCAATTAAATAAGACAACCAATGAATATCTGTGTTTTTACCGGACATTGAAGAGAAGTCTTCGAACGAATGTTTTAAAACTTCAAAGTTGACGGCATTAGTAGAGTGTACACTTCTGGTGCCTCAGTATAGAAAGTGCCAAATTGCGCTGAAGGGGTGATACAGCCGGATATTATGGGAGGGCCTCAGTTACAAGGAGAAACTGCTTTGACTGGAACACTTTCCACCCCGGATCATACGAGGTTGAGAAGTGAACTTAAAGATGAGAAAAATCATGAGGTGCATCAGTAGGGTGAATGGCCAGATGCTTTCCAAGCACAGAAGTGTGTAAACACAGAGGGTTTAGATTTCAGTTAAGGGGAGATGACATGAAGGACAAGACTTCACAAACATACACTGACAGTTTGTTCCGCAATCTCACCATCCTTTCTGTGAAGAAGATTCCACTTAATCGCCCTTTAAATATTTCACGTTTTACTCTTCACCTCTGGGTTGATCCTCACCCAGCCTCAGTAGAAAAAAAAATCTGCTTGAACTTAGCCGACGAATACCTCTCATAATTTTGTGTACCAGCAGAAAATATCCTCTGTTCTCTTATGGACTAGGGTGTAAATGCCTAACTCTCTTGATATTTTCCAATAACTCTGATCCTCAAGTCCTTGTAAATTCTGTCTAGCATCTTTCATTCCTATTGAAACCTTTCCTTAGATAGGTAACGTGAACTGGACAAAACAACATCCGTGGGACCTCACCAATGCTGTATACAACTTGAACATAACACCCCAACTCTTGCACTCAATATTTTGATTTATGATGGCATATGTGCAAACGTTCTCTTCAAAAACTGCTCCACCTTTGACTGAAATATAAATCTGTATACGTAGATCCTTCTGCTGTTCCACATTTCTCAGTTTGAAAATTCTACCCATGTTTGTCCTCTGAAAGACCTGACACCTGGCTGTATTACATTCCATCTGCCACGTTTACAGCTGGTACAGATCTCATTGCAAGCTTTCACAAACTATCTTGCTGTCCACTATGCCTCAAATATTGGTGTCATTTGCACTTTGGTGATCAAGTTTACCTCAATATCATCCAGATAATTTCTATCAATTACAAACAGGAAACCCAGAACCGAATTCTGCATCACTCCACTCGTCCCACACCTCCAGTCACAGAAGCAACATCTATTTTCTGGCTTCTCCACCAACAACTAATCCAATTAACAATCTCACCTTGAGGGCAAAATGAATTAACCCTATTTACCTACCTTCCATGCAGGACCTTGTCAAATGATTTGCTAATGTTCATTTAGACCACGTCTACTGTCTTATATTAATTAAGTTTCCTGCTAACTTTCTTGATAATTCCATAGTGCGGTAGTCTCTCCTCCTCCCATGTCAGAAAATTCCAAGGGTTCAATACTTTCTGGTACTTTCTGGTAGTCGCTACTCATATTCATCCTAAATTAATTCTCCTGCATATTGATGGCATTTCCCACGCGTCAGTACTGGTAGAAAATGGGTGATTTGGCAGATAAATGAGTGGCTGAGAAGTTGGTGCAGGGATCCACGTTCTTGGATCATTGGGGTCTTGTTTGGGGGATGTAGTACCTTTTCAAAGATCACGGTTTTCAACTGATCCCAATTGGGACCAATATTCTCGCGGGCAGGTTTGATCAAGATGTTGGGGCGGGTTTAGATCAGTTTGGTAGGGGGCTGGTAAAAATGGTAAAAATGTAAAGATAGTGTGCAGGATGACTACAGGGAAGGGCACGCAGGTGATGGACTAAGATTCAGCCAATACGCTATCAAAACATTAGGAATGCAGAATTAGAAAGGACAACGAATACGGTACTCAAGGTGTTGTATCTAAATGCACGAAGTATAAGAAGAAAGTTGGAGGATCTTGTTGCACTATTACAGATTGCTAGGTATTATGTTGTTGCCATATATGAATCGTGCCTGCAGGATATTTGTAATTGGGAGCTGATGGTCCAAACGTACACCTTATATCAGAACGATTGGAGGATAGGTAGAGGATAAGCATGGCTCTACTGGTAAAGAATGACATAGGCTCAGTAGAAATATGTGACACAAGATGGGAAGATGTTGAATCTTTGTGGGATGCACCAAGAAACTGCAAGGGTAAAACGACGTTGATGGCAGTTATATACAGGTCTCCCAAAAGTGGTTGGGAGGTCGACCAGAGCTTAAAACCTCTTTCACTATTTTTGCCAGTGATCATATACACTACGACTTCTGTCTGTTCACGATTCAAAATATCTTGCGGCCACTCTGAAGGATCCTGGACCCTGGCATCCAGGAGAGAATACACCATACCGGTGGCTCTTTTGCAATCACAGAACCTCCGGTCTGTCTCCGTAACTATCGAGTCCCCTATCACTACCGCACTGCCTGAGTTTACTTTTCGCTGGTGAGACTTTGAGCCGGATACAGAGCCACCAGCCTGACTGCTGCTGCTCTGCCCCGCTGGGTCATAAACCCCCCAGAGCCGTGTCCAAAAAACTTGCTACTGAGGGTAATGACCCCACAGGAACCACCAGACTTTCATAATCTTGTTTTGATCAGAAGGAAATTCACAGAATCATATCCAATGAAAAGTCATCGATAGTGTCAGTGGACGGTCTGAGAACCTCCGCTCTGACATTCAGGATCCCTGACAGCAGACACACAGGCCAAGTGTTGGATGGATGGAAATGAAAGTGGCCACACCAGTTTCTTTCCAGTGATGAAAAGTGAGTGAATGGCAGGTTGGCACTGACCCTTTAGTACTTAGGTGACAGCAGGGAAGAGGCGACGGGAGAATGGGGAGTTAACGTGGTCGCGGTCAAGTTCATACTGATGACATATATGTCCTTCTGAGTTTGACTCGGAGTTTACGGTTACAATGAAAATGTTTTCTCGTGGATGAGGGGCAGCAAGAGCCGATGCCCGATTCCGTGAGAAATTCACTCCGATCTCCGGGTCACAGAGTCGCTGCACTGTGGTTGGGTGGGGCTAAGACTGCACTAACAGTGCGCGAGTTCGGACATAATGTTTCGCTATGCGTCTGGGGAGGAACGCTCAGTGGAAATGGAATTATATCCAATTCCTAATCAGTCCACTGGTAAAATCACTTCCCGTCATTGCTTTGGCTCTAGGTGTTCCGATGCCCCCCACAACATGGAGAAATGATTATAAAATGCTGCTTTGCTGATCTCGAGCAACCATGGCTCACAACGGATGCAATGCACAACATAAAATCCAAGTGAAAGAGCATATAAGGTAGAAAAAAAGTGTGTATTTGGATTAATGGGAATCTTTTCAAATCCAGCTAACCTATAAGAAGGAAAAAAGATTAAATATAAGGGGCACACTATCCAATAACATGAAGAAAGACAAAAAAAAACGAGATGAGAGTTGATATTGGACCACTGAAGAAACGTTGCTGCTGAGGTAGCAATGGGGGGACAAAGAAAATGGAGCTGGACTTATTGTGAATTTTGCATTTGACTTCACGGAGGAAGACAAAAGCAGTGGAACTGTCCGTGAGATTCAGAGAGCAGTAGTGAGTGCTATCACAAGGAAAGTGTGTCAGACAACCTTAGATGTGTTCCGTTGGATAAGTCACCCCGTTCTGATGGACGAAATCCCGTGATCTTGAGAGAGGTTGCTGAGCAGAGAACGTGTGCACTAGTCCTGATCTTTCTAGAATCACTTAATGCTGGCGGGGTCTAGGATGGCTGGAAAATGGCAAATGTCACTGTACATTTTAAGAAGGGAGGAATTCATAAGAAAATAAATTACAGGTCAGTCAGCCCCACCTATCTGTTTTGGAAACGGTTCGATTCGATCATTCAGGATGATATTTAGTAGTACTTGGAGGCTAACTGTTAAATATGTCAAAACCAAACTGGTTTCTGTGAAATAAACTCTTGGCTGACATATTTGTGATTTTTTCGAGATTTTCAAGAGAATGGACAATGGTGAGTCAACGGATGCTACTGACTTGGATTTTCAGAAGGCATTTGATAACGTCCCACACAGGAGCCTGCAGACTGGGACGTTACAGGGAAGATACTGACGTGCGTATCGGATTGTCAGGCAGGCCGGGGGCAGCGATGGGAATAGAAGTGACCGTTTCTGATTGGCAACCGGTGACAACCGCTGTTCCTCAGTATTCGGACCGCTACTTTTCACATTGCTTTCCAATGATTGCGATATTGCAATTGATGGCTGTGTGACAAAGTTTGCAGATGATAGTATAGATTGAATAGTAGGTTTTGCTGAGCAAAATGCGACTACAGCCGAAGTTAGACAAATTGTAGGAATTGTCGAAAAAGTGGCTCATGGAACAAAGTGTTGGGAAGTGTATAATAATACATGTTGGTAAGAGAAACACTAGTGCGGACTATTATATAAATGTGGTGAATGCAGAAACGTCAGACGTGCAGCGGGTCCTTCGGATCCTCATGAGGACTCCAGTAAATTTACTTTACAGTCTGAGACTGTGGCAAAGAAGGCGAATGCAACACTAAGGAGCAACGGCAGATGCAATCTCCATGGTTCTTCCCACGGCGTGTTCCCCACCTGGACAACACTAACACCTACGTCAGCATGCTGTTCATCGACTACAGCTTCGTATTTAATACCATCATTCCCACAATCCTAATTGAGAAGTTGCAGAACCTGGGCCTCTGTACCTCCCTCTGTAATTGGATTCTCGACTTCCTAACCGGAAGACCACAGTCTGTGAGGATTGGTAATACCATACCCCCTTTGTTGATGATGAACACTGGCATGTGTTCAGGGGCATGTGCTTAGCCCACTGCTCTTCTCTCTGTATATACATGACTGTGTGGCTACGCATGGCTCAAATACCATCTACAAATTTGATGACGATACAACCATAGTTGGTCGAATCTCAAGTGGTGACGAGGGGGCATGCAGGATTGAGATATGCCACCTACTGGAATGGTGCCGCAGCGACAACCTGGCATTCAACGTCAATAAGACGAAAAAACTGTTGTGGAATTCAGGAACGGTAAGATGAAGGAACACGTACAAATACTCATATAGGGATCAGAAGTAGAGAGAGCGAGCAGCTTTAATTTCTTGGGTGTCAAGATCTCTGAGGATAGCACCTGGTCCCAGCACATTGATATTATCATCAAGAGGCAAGGCAGTGATTTTACTTTATTAGGAGATTGAAGCGGTTTGGCCTGTAAAGAAATAAGCTCAAAAACTTATATAGTTGCACCATAGAGAGCATTCTGACAGGCTGCATCACAGGACGGAAGGAAATCTAGTCAGTTCCACAAGGGCACTAGCTTACAAAGTATCCAGGACATCTTTAGGAAAAGGTGCCTGAGAAAGGCAGCGTCCATTATTGAAGAGCTCCAGCACTTAACGCATGCCCTTTTCTCACTGTTACCATCAGGTAGGAGACACAGAAACCTGAAGGCGCACACTCAGTGGTTCAGCAACAGC
This sequence comes from Hypanus sabinus, assembly GCF_030144855.1. NCBI lineage: Eukaryota > Metazoa > Chordata > Chondrichthyes > Myliobatiformes > Dasyatidae > Hypanus > Hypanus sabinus. Next base: position 23,381 of record NW_026780961.1, read on the forward strand.
TTCTTCACCTCTGCCATCCGATTCCTAAATGGACTTTGAAGCTTTGGACACTGCCCCACTTTTTAATCTGCAGTATTACTGGTTTGGCAAATTTTTAATAATCTATTCATTGCACACAATTGATTTGCTTGTTTACTTATCGTGTTTTAATCTATTTATTCTTATCTATGCTAGATTGTGTATTGCATCTTACTGCTGCAGCACTGGAAACAGTTGAGGCCAGTTCATTGGCTATATTTAAGAGGGAGTTAGATATGGCCCTTGTGGCTAAAGGGATCAGAGGGTATGGAGAGAAGGCAGGTACAGTGTTCTGAGTTGGATGATCAGCCATAATCATACTGAATGGTGGTGCAGACTCGAAGGGCCGAATGACCTACTCCTGCACATATTTTCTATGTTTCTATGATTCTATGTTAAGTTTAAAAAATTCACATTCGGGTGATAATAAACTTGATTCTGATTCTGAGCAGGGGCTACGGCATGCTCCAGTGTAACATGTAGCCCAGCGGAGGAAAGGAGCTCTTACATCATAATTATTTGGTCAGTCTGCACAAAATTAATTCTTAACATTGTGCAGTGGATTAGTAGTTAAGGAATCTGAAATATGAAAAGAGGTGCCGATTGTGTTCAGTGGGTGCAAATAATGGAACACACCAAGGAACCTGAAAATATCGAGTCGGAATCACTGACAGCTTTATACAGCGGCTTCTTTTCTCAGATCTCGCATACTGACAATAACATAGCAAATCTAATTGTTTAAATATCTTGTATACAGTATATGTAAACATACGCTTAACATATTTAAACACTTTAACACATTGATAATAATGCTGCGAATAAATATTCAGCTTTGTGTTGGTTCATCCAGGCAGTTTACAAAAACAAAGGGAATTATTACACATCACAAGTCAGATTAATTACAGTCAGAAATTGATGTAGTTAACCCGTTATAGTTCAGCACATGTAGAAATAAGGGATACTCTACATGTTGGTATAAGATGAAAATAGGACACATTGTTATTAGACATTTGTTAATAATTTGATTTTTCTTGGCACCAGTACGGTTAAACAGTCCAGGGATGATTTCTCTGTAGATGCGGACAGATGTGAAACAGTCTTGCTGAATCTGCCCACCCAGAATAAACTCAGACACATCTCCCTGACCTCCTGGAGAGCCACTCTCTAGATTGGAAATACAGAACAACGGACACAAAACAGAAACATTGAGTGTAATAATTGAACATCAGAACGATCATGGGCTCTACTATTCAATAAGCAAAATGGCTTACACATTCTAAACATGTCACTATCCACGCTGATGTTGTTAATGCTTCTCTGGATCTCAGCTCATTGAACTGAGATGATAATCTCACTGCCGACGTGATTATTGTTCTATGCCCACCGTTGACCATGATGATAATATTGTTGACTCCGGAGCTTTAACACTGACCACAATGGTACTTTTACAGCGTGTCCTGGTCATTCACAGAAAGGTATTCTTAGGACAACTCTATTTTACATTCCTCCATTTCCTTAAGTGTTTCCTGCAGGCAGCTGATCGTGATTATCTGGATCAAAGGCTCCAAAAAAGCTGTACACTATAGCTCGATGTGATTGTGTAACTAACGACCCATGAGGAGAGTTAGTCCAGATGCTGCCGTCTTGCAGCACAGCCGCTAATCTCAAACGCAGGATCACGGCTTAGACCCGTATATCGGCTTTTATCTCAAATGTGCAACTGCCAATTTGTTTAAATGCATCTGATCTTGTTCCCATATAGATAAGCTGCTGCTCACCAGATTGGAAACTATATAGTATGAACACCAACAGATATATCTTCATTTAAAGATCGGGTGATGGAGCGAAGCGAATGAGCAAAGTAGTAATGAAATTTGATGGCTAACACTTTGCTCATTTCAACTTTAGATATTGCGCAGTCAATGTATGTATTTGTATAAACTTTTACACAGGACAATAGACAATAGGTGGAGGAGCAGGCCATTCGGCCCTACGAGTCAGCGCCACCATTCAATGTGATCATCCTCAATTAGTACCGCGTTCCTGCCTTCTCCCCATATCCCTTGGTTCCGCTATTTTTAAGAACTCTCTGTAACTCTTTCTTAAAGCATGCAGAGAATTGGTCTTCACCGCTTTCTGAGGCAGAGCATTCCTTAGATTCACAACTCTTTGAATGAAAACGTTTTACCTCAACTCCGTTCTAAATGGCCTACTCCTTGTTTTTAACCTGTGGCCTTTGTTTCTGAACTCCCCCAACATCGGGCGCACGTTTCCTGTCTCTAGCGTGCCCAATCCCTTAATAATCTTAAATGTTTCAAACAGATCACCTCTTATATTTCTAGTTTCCAGTGTATACAAGCCCAGTCGCTCCAATCATTCAACCTATGTCAGTCCTGCCATCCCGGGAATTAACCTTGTGAACCTACGCTGCACTCCCTCTTACATTCCCAACTGTATGTCACAAGGAATCTGGAACGCACTGTGTAAACTGATTGGCAGTAGAAGGATTAAATTCAAACTGTTTGAAATGCGGTAAAGTGTAATAGATTGTGTAGGTTGCTAGGTATAAAGTAGGCAATGTGTTTGAATTTCTAGATCGTGACAGCTATAACAGGCATAATTTATTTCTTATATGGACCGGCGCAGTATTAAATAAAACAGCCTCTGATCTCAGAATCGAATCACTGCTTATAAGAGAATCAGAACCAAAATGAGGTTTAATATCATGGCATATATCGTGAAATGAGTTGTTATGCGGCAGCAGCTATATTATCATTGCAGAAACCGTCCGGACTGAAAGTCTCTACTGATCAAATTCTACATCCGTGACCACAGTAATAATTTCACTGCACATCCAGTCACATCACTGTCCACACTGAGAACGAAGCTGCTTGCATGGTTTCTTTATGTCCCACACTGGTCATGTTGCTGCTACTTCAACATCCTCACCGAGAATGCGAACGTCTGTCTTAAAACAAGTCACTCAGCAGAATTATACGACTAAAGATGATGTCCGATTGTCATTGATAGCAAAGTCACGGGTTACGCAGAGCAAGTGTGACAATGTTCGTACTAAATGTAATTGTTAGTGCCTGCTCACATGCCCACAAATATAACGGCTGGCCGTTGAGCATGATGCAAACTGCACAGTCAATACTTCTGCATTGGTCTCACTGTTGGGGTTTCTAGCACATAACAATTACGATCATTAGATGTTTTAATACAACATTATCAGTAAGCAGCCACATTGTTACATCGTGCCGTGGTTACACTCCGAGCAGACCGAGGAAACCGAGTGTTCATCGTACAGGGTTATTCATCCGTAAGACAAAATGACCTTCTTACACTTACAACGAAGAATTTTTTGATTCATACGTCCAAATCTAAATCTGATCATAGTTCAGTTGATCAGCAGATAAAGAACTTGCATTTGTATAATCATCTGCCGCTGGTACTCAGTGACTGAACGTAATGGTGCCGACAAGAGGATTTAAAAATATCTTTTCTTCCGCCCTTACTGTGAATTAGTTTACATAATGTTACACATCTGTGCTTGCCTGATGTTCGAGTGACGAAGAAATATGTTTTAAAGTAACCTATATAGTCTTTAGCATGTTTCTGACTGATTTAAACATCTTTCTTTCAAATTTATTGCGATGAACATAAAGTGCGCCCGCCGCTGTCACTACATTTCTAAGCTTCAATTGAATCTCACTTCAAACCCCAACAGAGGTTAATAGCAGTCAAGACGAGATGGAGTTCATCAGTTTCCGTCCGGCCTGCAGGCTATCAGATATACCATGTTATTAGTCTGGGGAAAAATAAATCAACAGCAGTTTCCAGGGATTTTCAATTAACATATGAATGCCGATACTGACCCAGTAACAGAATAATGAAATAACGGAATAACCGATTTAGAGCATGGTGGTTGTTTGTTTCAGTCATCTTCAATGTAGGTAAATTTTACCAAGTTACAGTGTCGATTTGCTTGCCAATAAATATAAACTCATTTCATAGGAAGATGCTGATACCCTTGGATTAAAGTCTATCCTATCATGGATTAGAATCCAGACAGGACAGCTTGGAATATAACCGAACCTTTACACCAAGTGGGAGAGCATCAGCTGCCGTAAGCGATAATGTCTGTATGACTGCGGCGTGGCTTGTTGTGTGGGATACGGGTACGGGTATGGGCTGTAAGGAAAATAGTTTTACTTTTTTTTTCTTTTTTTCTTTTCTGATTCAATAATATCAGGACTTCACAAGGAAGTGAGACACTGCACTCATGTTGAAGATTATTAAACTACTGTTATATCAGGATGCTATGAAAAATGCTAATCAACCACTTGTTAAACCAAAGAAAGACTGTGTGCAAAGTATACTCGACGGCCATGCAGGGACTGATCTACATTGTGCTGCAGGGAAGCCAGTTGCCGACCATTCTTCTGTCTGTATCTCTCCCCCACTCTCCCTCTCTCACTCTCCCCCTTCCCTTCCTCCCCAAATCTGCATCTCTTGTCTACTTGCTGCTCCTATCTGATAGTCCTTTCCTTTCTCATAAACCTTACACATTGCAAACTCATGCCGCTTTGTTACAGAACAGCTGTTTTGTACATCCTACTTAACGCAAACCAAAGAGGAATCATATGCGATTTTTAACTAATTCACCCTTTTCCTTAGAACAGGATATTGAAAGAAAATTCATTGTTTCTAATTATTTTAATTAACGTTTGTTCGACTGTAATCTTATTTAAATTAACCGAAATGTTGTCAAATTTATTATTTCATTTTTGTTATTCCAAGATATGTATAAACAGAAGTACTTATCTACATTCTTGTTCATCAGCTAGTGGGAAAACCAAGGGTTAACTCTTCCAGTAGTTCCATGGAAAATAATTAGTGCATTTTCAACGAAGGCACATGACGTCACTGGAGTGTTTCTCTTTCTTATTAATAAGAGTCCCTTTCTCTCAGTTTCCCACTTTCAGCTAGAATAGCCTCTCCTGTCACGGACAGAGATCCGGAGCTGCATGCAGAGGGAGGGAAGGGACAGAATAGATCGTTCTGTCATGGATCAGAATCCGGGAAGGACAGCTCTGTTTACAACAGGAGATGGAAAATATATCTTCTGGATGGTTCCATATATTTTTGCAGATGATGATTCGATAACGGTAGATCTTCGAGTCACGAATGTTTTCGCCGCCATTCAAGTGATTTTCTTCCCCGTCCTCGCCATCATTGCTCTTCCCGGTGAGTCTCTTACCACAGGTAACAATACTAAGTACACATTTTCCTTCTGGCATGTACCTCATAATAATAATTAACGCTGATGCTCTTTAGTAATTTTCAGTACTGAGGACGCCTGTTCAAAAATGTGCTGGCAGTGGGATAATCTAGAGCAGGTTTACGAGAATAAACGATTTATCCTTTGAGGCGTGTTTGAAAGCCCTGAGTCTGTACTCTCTAGTTAATGCCTCAGTTAATGTTCCAGTTTCAATTGTAAATTTCTAGTGAGTGAATTACGATCGTTGCACTGAAGCGTTGAAGCATTACAGTTTAAAAGGATGCCTCCTCACCATCTGTTTTATCCTCGCTTTTTTTTCTCTCACTTGAGTTTCCCTTGCTACTAAACTGGATTCCAAATTAATATCCTGACTAGTCGGTCTGACTATCAGCTGCACGCCAGACGTCCCTGAATATTAACCGTGTTCCTCCTGTTATAAGATCTCCGCAAGTGCCTATCAAATTCTCAAAGAGGTCACTCGCAATTCGGCTCATACCAGAGCGATCATACTTTTATAAGCTCTCGGGGCATCCTAAGAACTTTCTTCTCGTTTTCACATTAGCTGCAGTTCCGCAGTGACTTGCAGTGCATGTTCTCTAATTGTGGACATTTATCTCAATGGTCCCACTTCTGCCCATGGCTGTGTTCGCCTGCTCTGTATCCACGAACGTGAATAGTTTACTTTTTATTGTTACCGTTTCAGTTCAATTTCTAATGTACCGCACGGTAAATGTTGCTGAAAGAAAGTATAAATCATTATAGGGAATTCAATTAATAGCATACCAATATAACGGCAAGTGAACCAAAAGGAGACGGCCAACTTTGTGGCATGATTCGAAGGTGATAATCATTCAGTCAATGTCCGCAGAACGCAAGAGAGATGCAATAATAGGGCTTTGTGCTGCTACTTCAGCTGCAACCCAAGCACCCTGGGTAACGATCAGGGGCTGGAACCTGTGCTTCAGCTGAACGTGGTGGGTGTGAATGATACTTACTTCACGGCAGCTTGATTCGGCAGAGGTAATACATGATGCATCAATCAGGTCCTTTTCCCTCAACACGTTCGAAATTCTCCAATCATCAGCCATCGTTATCTGCGTTCTTCATGTCCTGTTTCTTTACTGATATTAGATCAAACAGCTTGAGTTGAATTCACATTTATTTACCCAACTGTTTAATTTTTATATTGAATGGTAATCGCAAAGATTATATTCAACCGTCTTGTACAATCATTTTAAATATTGCTGCAGACAAAACGGTGGTCGACAATATATGACTGCTTTAAGAGAACCGTACTGATATGTTTACCATGATTGTTTCGCAGTGAACATTGTGACCATATTCATTCTGTCTCGGGGAAAGTGCGGCCTCTCCAGAGTTGTCACTTGCTACCTGGTTGCCATGGCAGTGGCGGATCTTCTGGTTCTGATCCTGGACCTGATATTGAGCAGGATTCCACGTAGCTACTATTTCCTCTACTCAATGCCCGAGGTGTGCAATGTCCACGCTGTTCTGCTTTACACCGTCACTGACTGCTCGGTCTGGTTCACCGTCGCGTTCACCTTTGATCGGTTTATCGCCATTTGTTGCCAGAAGCTGAAAACAAACTATTGCACCGGCAAAACTGCGGCCGTGGTTTTGGGGACAATGACTGCGGTCAGCTGCTCGAAGAACATTTACTGGTATTTTCGTCTCTCAGAGAGTTATTCATTTATGGTTGTTCCATTTATTTGTCAGCAGAGAGTGCATTATTTGAGTTTATTTGCAGCGATTCAAATTGAGCTATTTTATTACTTCCTAACCCCTGTAGTCCCGTTTCTGCTGGTTCTGCTGACAAACGGCTTCACCGTCAGGCACGTCTTAGTCACCAGCAGAGCTCGCAGGAGACTTAGGGTTCCCGGCAACGGACAGAGAGCGAGCGACCCGGAGATGGAGAAACGTAGGAAATCCCTTGTTTTACTGCTGATCGTCTCGGGCAATTTCATCCTGCTGTGGGCACCTTTCACTGTGTACTCTGCGTGGAATCGGCTGTATAATGTTACGTCTGTGCGTCCACCCGATTCGCTGCGAGAGTTGGGCGCCATGCTGCAGCTTCTGAGCTGCTGTACAAACACGGCCCTTTACGCCGTTACACAGACCAAGTTCAGGAAGCAGCTAATAAATGTGGTAAAATTTCCCCTCGCTCTCATTGTTGCGAGGAAGATGTGAACTACCGTCGCCACCCGACTGGTCCTATCTAACGTTCCGTACAAAGCAGACATTTTCTGTCCCACTGAACGCGGCGCTATCAATTCTCCGCTCAAAATTTCCAATCGGCAATTACATTCAAAAGTCGCTCACACAACCTCAGTGTGTGCCATTCATTCACTGGCTTGTCAATCAATTTCTGCCCCCTCAGAACACCCTACGATTTTAGAGCATGTTGCTCTGCTGCCCACAGTAGTGTACTGACACATATTACGTACTGCATACTCATTGTAACTCTACCCTCCTCCACAGATGGTTAACCACAACACTTGTTCCTCTTCCAGAGCAGTGTCTTGATTTGACACAGAACAGTCTTCTAGCTCTTCCTCTGTGAAGAGCGAAAATTGTAACTTCCAACACTAGACCAGTTGGCCATACCTCTTGGCTCCCCCGCCCTCGCCCTCATGAGTAAAATGTTCAACAAACTTCGTGGGGTTATCGTTTTTCAAACCTTTATTAGATCGGTTATCTCCAGCGTATTAATGTATAGTCACAGCAAATTTCTCCCAACACCAATCGTGAAATCACCATTGGCAAGTTCTGTTTTCCGATAGACGGAATGTATTCATTGGGATCTCATCTATCGTGCCCGTGTCTGTATCGCCACTGCGTATATTGTTCTTTGTACTCCCTGCATTCGTTTGTCTTTAATATAAAGGAAAAAAATGTCACTTGGGTTAACTTCTACAATTTCTAGTTTAATAGTCATTCAACCAGGCATGAATATCTGTGAATACAGACAAAGGAAACAGCGTTAATCCTGAGACAAGATGGTAAAATCAATACCAGCAGTCACACAGACACAGCACAAGGTACATATTGCACATCTCAGACAGCAGCAGAATACAGTTGAACAATAAAACGAGGCAAGCTCGAATCCAGGAATGTTGCAGCATTGCAGTATTCTCCAGTCAGACACCATTCATTCAAGCACACGCATCCACCAATCTCTAACATGGTATTCTAATCACAGGAAAGGACAGTATGATGGTCACTCGCGTTCAGTCTGCACACGTCCTCTGAAAGTACCGACGCTACTCTGTCACCGGCAGCAGAAAGTTCCTCACCAAGTCCATCTCCCTCAGTTCACCCGCCATTGTGCAACTCGGCGATGTAGCAGCCTACGGTACTTTTTTTGATATGTCCAGCAGAGACAAGGTTGAACCCGCATAAGTCAATGATGAATTTCAGATCTTATTTCCTCACAGTCATTGGCTATTCAAGCACAAAGGAGCCCGCATTGGAAATGTTCTGCCTACTCGATGCTTGCGCCAATGCAAGAAAATAAAAGCTTTAAAACGTCAAGCTTAAAACGACAAAACCCATTGTCATCAATCATATTGCAATCGCTTTCAGACCAGCTTTTACCGAGACCGCGAATAGAACCGTACTGAAAGGTATTGTCATGAACTTGACTTTAGCGCGTCTACAGTTCGCAGGAGAAACACTTATGGACAACGGCCCCAACGACTGACCATACTTTCAGTGGACGATCGGCACTTTTAACATGAACTTTTGTTATTATATTCACTATAATATCAGGAATGACCCAAACTCTTGACATGAAAGGACACAGAATATAGAACATGGAAATTAGAGCACAATATAGGCTTTTCGCCCCACAATGTTGTGCCGACAAATGTACTCCATAAACTGCCTTGAATTTCCATTCCACGAAGTTTTCTATTTTGCTAAACTCCATGCACCTATCTGAGAGTCTCTGAAAATCCTTATTGTATCAGCCTCTACCTGAGTCGTCGGTATTGCATACCACGTACCCACCACTCTTTGTGAAAAACCTATCTCTGACATCCCTTCTGTACCCGCATCCGAGCACCTTAAAACTATGCTCCCTCGTGTTAGCCGTTTTAGAGAATACTCTCTCCATTTGGGTTCTCAGTGACAGGTCCGATTGACTCCTCTTGCCATTTCTGAGCTCAGTTGCGCTTCCTATCGAAGTCCTGCTGTAACCTCTGCAACCCTCCTGACTATCCACCACGCTCAAATTATGTACCATCCACCATTCTCATCCAGAACATTTATATAAAAATCACAAAGAGGAGGGAGATCCTTGCACCGACCCTTGCATGGGAAATCCATATATACTACATCCACTGCACTACCTTCATCAGTGTGTTCTGTTATTTTTTCAAGTAATTCAATCTGGCTCATAAGGCCCGACCTGCCCCTGACAAAGCCATGCTGACTCTCCCAAATCAGATTAGTTCTCACCAAATACGCATAAATCCTGCCTCACAGGATTCTCTCCAACCACGGAACTAAGACCCACTGGTCTATATATCCCGTGTAATCTCTAATCCTTTTCTTAAACAAAAGGGAAAGAAAGGCATTTGCAACCCTCTGATCCTCTGGTACCTCTTTCATCCCTATTGATAATGCAAAGACCATCGCCAGCAGTCCAGTAATTTTCTTCATTGATTCATACAATAGCTTAGGGTATATCTGGACCGCACACGACAACTTTATCCATTTAATGCTCTTTCAAAAACTCTAGCCCATTCTCTTTCGTAGAGTCTCTATGTTAAAGCGTTTCAGTCCCCTGTAAGAAATCACGACAATCACCTTGCTGAATGCCGAAGCAAAGTATTCATTAAGTATTTCCGCTACTCCTCGGACTCCGTGCATACGTTCCATTCTCTCACCAGATTGTCCGAAATCAGAAACGGCTCATCCGCTTGCTCTTCACATATTTGCAGAATGTCTTGGGATATCCTTTAATCCTGCTCGACAGTGCCCTCAAGGACCCTTCAAGATCTCTTAATTTCATTTTTTAAGCTCCATTCTGGCAACCTTGAAATTTTCTAGACCTTTAACATCGTCTAGTTTCTGGAAACTTTCGTAAGCTTTAGCTTTCTTCTTAACTAGAATGTGTACATCCATCGTACACCGTGGTTCTTTTACCCTACAAGCCTTTCCCTGCCTCAATGGAACATACCTATCTAAAACGCCATGCAAATATAGCCTGAATATTTCCACATTTCTGCTGTGCATTCCGCAGAGAACATCTGCTCCCAAATTTCTCACAAATAACATCATCTTTTTAACTACCACAATCACATATTCTCAAGTTACTCTCCGGTGCTCTGGTAAATGAGAGTTGCGTTCACTACTTTAAAATTGCTCTCCCAACCAGAGGTATGACTCCTGAGCAGGGTCAGTTCCCAATACCAGATCCAGCAAAGCCTTTCCTACGTGATTTATGGATGCCTTCCTGTGCAATCCAAACTCCACCCCATCCAAACCCCTTGCTCCAAGGAGATGCCAGTCAATATCTGGAAAGTTAAAGTCACCCAACGCAACAACCACATTATTACTGCACCGTTCCAGAATATGCCTCCCTAGCTGCTCCTCGATGGCTCTGTTAAAATTCGCGGTGTATATAAAAAAAACAAGTAGTTATTGACCGCTTTCTGTTTCTGACGTCACAGAAAATTACTCAGCAGACATTCTCTCCATGTCTTTCTCCATTTCAGCAGCCTGATTAGCAACGTCACGCCGCCACCTCTTTCTCCTCCCTCCCGGTACCTTCTGAAAAATCTGTATCCAGGCATATCAGCAGCCCATAAGACAGCCAATTCTCCGTGATGGCCAAAACGTCATAGTTCCACATGTTGATCCACGCTAAGTTCATCATCCTTGTTTATCTTACTGATTGCATTAAAATAGACACATCTCAAGCCACTGGTGGAGTGCATCTTTGTCCTATCACCTGACAAGTTCCCCAGAAGCTGACTGCACTGGTGCGCCAAACGCCCTATCTTCTGCCTCTTCACTTCGATTCTCAACATCCTGCAAATCGAGATTAAACCATCCGAATATCATTATCAAATCTCCCTCCTAGAATATTGGTTCCCCTTCGGCTCAGGTGTAAACCGTCGCGCTTGTACAGGTCACCCCTTTCTCAGAAAAGCTTCCAATGAACCAAATATTTGAAACTCTGCCCCCGCATCAACTCATAAGCCACTCAGTCGTCTGCGCTATCTTCCTGTTGACGACTTGCTCATTAATTCATGACGTCTGGTTGTAGTTCAACCTAATATCAGTGGGACAAAAAAAAAATCTGTCTCCATTCACCCCATCTATGCCGCTCATTATTTTGTATGTCTCCTTCAAATGTCCTCACATTGTAAATAATCAATTCGTAACCTATTCAATCTTTCCCGAGAACTCAGGCCCTGCAGATCGTAATATCTTTGTAAAGTCTCCCAGTACTTTTTCAACCTGATTTACTTATTTCCTGTAGGTGAGCAAAACTGAACAAAATACTCCAAATCAGGCCACACCAACGTCTTGTACAACTTCAACATAACGTCTTTTCTTCGTTGAAGGTTTTCTTTTGAGTCACTAACATATTTCCTCTCAGGTACCAGCAAAGCGCGAGCGTGACTCACAATGAACACCCGGTGTGTACGCCACAGTTTTATTACCATCTGCTTTAGCAAGGCAATTGAGTGAGTAAACAATGTGGGAAGTACAGGGTACTGTATTTAGGAACATTAACGAAATCGAAAGGTCAATACAATTTTATGATGTGCTCATCACGTTTCGGGGAAAACAAACACTGAGCGAAGCAATACCGGAGATGTAATTCATTTGATTATCAGATAGATATTTGTTAAGGAGCCACACGAAAGGGGCGTATTGAAGGACACGGATTAGCACACTTTGAAGAGTGCAATGAAAGCAATGAAAGCAATGAAACTTTCGGGTCCATGGCAAGTTGGAATGGAAGAACTTCCCTCGCGAAGCGACATGTCGGCCTATTATTGTCCTTCATTAATGACCCTTCCGTGAGAAGGTAAAGAGGGGCATCCCTGAAATATCCTGATATACCCGATCATTGAATTATTTAATGTTCCCCCCCTCCTGTTTTTCTCTCTTTCTTTCTGCCCACCAGTCTGTCTGTTCTCCATCTCCCACTGGTGCTCCCCTCCCCTTTTCTTTCTCCCTAGGCTCCCCGTCAACATGATCCTTTCCCTGCTCCAGCTCTGTATCCGTTTTGCCAATCACCCTTCTGGCTGTCAGCTTCACCCCACTCCCTCCAGTCTTCTATCATTTCGCCTTTTCCCCTCTCCCTCCTAATTCCATATCTCTTACTATCGTTACTTTCAGTTAGTCCTGACGAAGGGTCTCGGCCCGAAACATCGACAGTGCTTCTCCTTGTAGATGCTGCCTGGCCTACTGTCTTCAACCAATATTTTGTGTGTGTTGCTTGTATTTCCAGAATCTGCAGATTTCATCGTGTTTGATTCATTGGTTAGAGTGATGTGTCGAGGTTACAATGTTCCGCTGGAATTCCCATGTATGGTCTCTTGTTCCTGTCTCCGGCATGACAGAAAGATCTTGGCAAGTTATGAACCCTGCCAATTTTGAACAGTGTTGTTTTGACATTGGTGGCTTGAGGAGAGGGTGCCTCCATTCTCATTATTTACTCAGACTCTACATTCGGAAAGTCTGGAGTCTATATTCTGAGCTTTCAAGTCTATATTGAGTTCCTTCGGGATCCATTCCAAGTTTTCCAAATCACAAGTACCCAGGTTCCCAGCATTGTGGTCCAGTGACTGATCTGCATAACAAATGAGTGTTTCAAGCAAGCTTATCAAGTGATTCAACAGATTATCATCATTCAAGTCAATAGTATAAATCCTGGAGGGCCCTTACCGGAAAAGCTGATTCCTGGCTGGAGAGTGGAAGTAAGGTTAGCCTATCAAGAGTATTTTAACCTGTTGATAAAAGTGATAGTACAGACTGAGAAAGTTGAACTTTCAAGTAGAAAATTAAACAAATCTACAGAAAATCAGCTGGCTTAGCAATGAAGGAAACTTGTCTATGCTTTCTTGATTTGTAATATTGAGAGTCTGGTGTATCTTATTTGCCTCTGGAAAAATTGTGAAGGATAATGCACTGATCAAAATTTGAAAAGGTTCCTTCTCTGGGTTTCAATTTTCATGATTTCAAGGTTTCCCAGGGACTTTTCTGTGTGTTCTAGGGTTTTCTTTCGCCGAACGTTTCCTAGGCTTATTCAATGTGTTTAGGATTTTATTTCCCAAAGTTCGATCCACCTCCAGGGCTCCCAGGCCTCCTTCTCAGCACCGCCCGAGTTTTCTTGATCTAAAACTGTTCCGCGGTCTCCCAGTCTCTCTGGATCCCACCTCATCTCTACCTCTGAAGTTCTCCATGCCTCCTCACAAGTTTCCAAATTCGCCAGTATCATCCGTGGATCTCCGGTTTTCAGGTCTTCTGTGCCATCGGGAGACAGCTGTAGCGAATGGGGCCCCTTCGCGATTTCATCATGCCTGTGCAGAACATTATTGCATTTGGCTCTGAGGTGTTTAAATCTCCTGAATTGGTTATTTGTTGCTTAACATTAGTTATTATTGGTTTAAGGGTTCCTTTTGATTTTCTTGAGCGACTGCTTTGCAAAGCGATTTCCTCGTGCTTGCTGTTTACGTTAAGATTTATTTTGATAGGCTCAGGGATTATGCACAATATTTTTTTGTGTGTTGTTGTTGAAGCAAATGTTCAATTAGCTCTAATCGGTGAGTCCTCATTTTGAGAATGGGTTGTCTCACGTTGTCACTTATTCAAGATACTTCTGAAAAGCGTTTGTTTCTGTCTCTACATGGAAGTCTTTGGCTCCGATAATGGAAGTGCACACAATGGCACTTATCTACCAGCATCACTGAAGAACATCTTGGACAAGTCCCACGCCCGGGTCTTCCAGGAGACAGAGGTCTGTGACGGCTCAGATGATTTGTGATTATGATACAGTATGGGAGTGCGTGGTTCTTTCAGTACCTGTCAGACTCTGGTACAGAGTGAGTATGTTTGTATCATTCTGGACCAGTCAGTCTCTGGTACTATGTCGGACTGTGGGTTCTTTCTCTACTTATCAGTACCTGATACACTGTGAGACTGTGGGGTTTATTAGGGGCCTCTCAGTCTATGAATCCGTGTGGGACTATGGGTTTTATTAGTGACCTGTCCGTCATGAATCAATGTGGGACTGTGGGTTTATTAGCGGTCTATCAGTCTATGATACAGTATAGGAGTGTAAGGTTCATTCTGTAACTATGATGCAGAGTAAAAATATGGGGTTTATTCTGCACCTATCAGTAGATGATACAGTGTGGGGTTCATTTTGTACATCCAAAACATCCTGAGAGCGGAAATGAAAGGAAGTAAACGGCGATCGATTGCAGTACAGTTACATAAATCATCCGGGACATTGGATACAAACCATGGGATGACTGGTTAAAGGTATACAAACCCTTGACCAGGGCACAGGGAACATTGTGTGCACTTTTGTTTGCCACATCACTGGAACGATGTGGAGACTGCGTAAAGAGTGCAGCGAAGATTCACCAATATGTTGCATCGATTTGTGTAAGGCAACTGGATAAAATCTAGTCTGTTTTTATTAAATTCTATTTGTGTCCTGACTTTTTGAATAGAAATGAGCCATAGAATCGTTTATACTCCATCCACCAGTCTTACATCTTTGACCACCTGATCACTCAGAACATCAGTACTGTTCGGGGCCTGTCAAACTGCAGCACCTCACAATTGCCAGGTTTAAATAACAGAATCTCCATCAACTCTCCGGACAAATAATCAAACAATTTCCAACCTTCCCATCTCAGATAGAAGATGACTGTCCTGAGTAACAATATTATGATGATTCCCGGTTTCCCTCAGCATTCTTCCAATAATTCCACATCCCTTCACCAGCGCAGCTCTGAAGAACACTTGCCTGCAATTACTCCGTTTGTATCTGTCTCTTTGCAAACAGAAGATCAGTAGCATTCCAGTCCTCCAGCAGTACAGCTGTCGTCAGAGACAATGGGAAAAGCTGGGCGGAGTCTCTGCTGGTCCCGCCCACGTAACCCTGATGAGCCCGAGAATGTTCATCAGGGCTGGGTGAAAGATCTGTTTGAAAAGATGCTGAACAATATTTGCTCGAATTTTCTGTCACTGTCCCCTGCTCCTGCTCCTGTGCCTTATGTTATAATTCAGGCTCTCATGTCTGCTCCATGGTTTAAGATCAGAAATTAATTTTTCATTTTTGGTAACGTAAGCACCACCTTTCTACAGAGATCGAGTACTTTAATGAGTCGAATTGTGCTCAGCACCCGCGGCACAACATTTTTGTAAGAAAGAATAAGCTTAGAAATGGCAGATAGAATTTAATGAGACGAGTGTGAAGTTCATCATTTTGGAGGTTGAAATGACAGGGGAAAGTTCAAAGTTCAAAACAGAGTCATTAACAGCTAATGTACGATGAGGTCTTGTGTTGCAGACCTGAGCTCTGTGAGATTGAGCACAAAAGTCAATGCGGTGGCAACGGCGAGTTCTTTCTTATATTGGATAAGGGTTTCAGTGCAAGTATCGGGTAGAATGTTGCATCTTTATAAAACTCTGCGTAGATTGCATCTGGAGAATTGCATTAGCCTCATTATCGGAAGGATGTCGAGGGTTTGGAAAGGGTTAGAGGAGCCATATAAAGAGGAGTTTCAGGAGGACCATATGGTGTAGATCTGTTGGGAGGTGTTCCATAAACTTGCATTGCTTTCAGTCAAAACGTAGTTTTCCTGTCCTGCACTGGAAAAAAAGATTCACTGTTCTTTGATGAAACGAATTTCTTTACCACTGCATCCTGAATATCTGTCCCGTCAGTATGAGACTGTGACCCTTAGCAATAGAATTCCCATTCAGGGGAAACATCCTCCCTGAAATCGGTCTTAATTATCTGAAAGAGTCCATCAATTATCCTCACATTTCAAGGGAATATATGTCCAACTCCTCACTCGCCCCTCACACAGCTAACCTGCCATCTCTAGAACCATTCCAGTCAGTGTGGGGAATCCCTGCACTCTCTCGGCTGCAGGGATAACTTCATTGAGAAAGCGTGACTGGACCTGGAAGGAATATTCAATGTTCATTCTCACCAGAACACTTGAAGACACCTCCTCTTTAGGCATCTCTACAGATTCTCCAGTTCTCCTCAGGACAAATTAAAGTTTGTCTTCCTATTTACCTATTGTACCTGAAAGTTAACTCTCAGCAGTTTCTTTACAAGGGCCCAGATTCCTCTGCACATTTAACTATGCCGCCATGCAAAAAAATACTTTTCTAGTTTGTTCCTCAGAGACTGGCTGGCCTCACAATTCTCCACCTTCTGTCTATCTTCCACACCCTCAGTGAAACACTTCTGACTGCATTCCCAGATACACTCTGCACGCTTCTCACTACTGACACTGCTGCCCATCTTTGCAACCGGAGCAGACATGGATATAATAAACTTGGTGAAGACTGTGAACAGCTGGGGTCTCGAATCAATCCCTGGTCACGTCTTCCCATTTAGTCAAGTCAAGTCAAGTCACGTTTTATTGTCATTTCGACCATAACTGCTGGTAAAGTACGTAGCAAAAATGAGACAACGATTTTCTCAGGACCATGGTGTTACATGACTAAGCACAAAAACTAGACTGGACTACCTTAAAAAAAAACAACACAGAAAAAAAAAAGCTACACTGTACTACCCACCTACCCAGAACTGCATAAAATGCACAAAACAGTGCAGGCATTAAAATAAATAATAAACAGAACAATAGGGCAGTAAGGTGTCAGTCCAGACTCTGGGTATGTCATTATCAACTCTTATACCTAAATATTTTATACCATTTGCTGGCCATCTAAATTGAGATATTAATCGACATTGATTATAATCTCCTTTAGTAAGAGGTAAAATTTCACTTTTATCCCAATTTATTTTATAACCCGATATTTTCCCATATTCTTCTAATCTATAGGATAATTTGCGAGGTGAATGTAGTGGATCTGTTAAATAAAGTAGAACATCATCAGCAAATAAGTTAATCTTGTATTCTTCCTGATTAACTCTGAAACCCTTAATATCTGGATCCATTCTAATTAATTCAGCTAGTGGTTCTATTGCCAACACAAACAAAGCTGGTGATAATAGGCAACCTTGCCTAGTTGATCTTGTTAACTGAAATGATGTTGAAATTTGACCATTTGTCACTTCTTTAGCTTTGGGATTAGTATTTAAGGTTTTAATCCATTTTATAAATGATTTTCATGATCCATATTTTTCCAATACCTTAAATAAAAAATCCCATTCCAATCTATCAAATGCTTTTTCTGCATCTAAAGCAACTGCCACACTCATTTCCTCCCTCTTTTGCGCTAAATGGATTATACTAAATAAACGGGTTACATTATCTGCCGATTGTCTATTTTTGATAAATCCTGTTTGATCCATATGCACTAATTTTGGTAAGCATTTAGATAATCTATTAGATAAGATTTTTGCTATTATTTTATAATCGGTGTTTAATAAAGAAATAGGTCTATATGATGCTGGTTTTAAAAGGTCTATCTTTTTTTGACAATACTATTAAAGTAGCTGTTGAAAAAGATTCTGGAAGTTTATGCGTTTTTTCCGCTTGATATATTAACTCCATAAAAGGAGGAATTAATAAATCTTTAAACTTTTTATAAAATTCAGGTGGAAAACTATCTTCTCCTGGAGATTTATTACTTTGAAGTGATCCCAAAGCTTCCTCAACTTCCTTCAATGTAAAAGGCGTATTTAATCTCTTTTGTTCTTCTGTATTTAATTTTGGAAGAGTTATTTGTGATAAAAATTCTTCTATCTTAACATCATCATTCTTTGATTCTGATTTATACAACTCAGAATAAAAATTCTTAAAAGCCTCATTAATTTCTAGAGGCTTATAAGTAATTTCATTCACTTTTGTTCGAATTGCATTTATTGCTTTGGAAATCTGATCTGTTTTTAACTGCCATGCAAGAACTTTATGTGATCTTTCACCTAGTTCAGAATATCTCTGTTTAGTTCTCATAATTACTTTTTCTGTTCGATATGTCTGGAGTGTATTATATTTTAACTTCTTATTAATAAGTTTTCTTCTTTTTTCTTCTGTCATATTTCTTTGAGATTCTTTTTCTAATTTTATAATCTCTTTTTCCAATTGATCTATTTCTATCATATATTCCTACTTAATTTTAGAAGTATAACTTATTATCTGGCCTCTCAAATATGCTTTCATTGCTTCCCATAATATAAATTTATCACCAACTGAATGTAAATTTCTATCTAAAAAGAACTGAATCTGCTTTTTCATAAAATCGCAAAAATCTTGACGTTTTAATGGAATTGAATTAAATCTCCATCTATAAACTGATTCCTCGATCTATCATTGTCATTGTCATTATTAAAGGAGTGTGATCAGACAATATTCTTGCTTTATATTCCACATGTTTCACTCTATCGTGAGTATTTGTTGATAATAGTAAAACATCTATCCAAGAGTATGTTTTATGTCTATTTGAATAGAATGAATAATCCCTTTCTTTTGGATAGATTCTTCTATATATATCAATCAAATTTAAATCTTTCATCAATGATAGAGTTAATGTTGCTACTTTTGATATTGTAATAGCCTTTGTTGATCTATCTAAAACTGGATCTAAACAAAAACTAAAATCTCCACCTATTAATATTTCATCATGTGCGTGAGCCAAATTCATAAAAACCTCCTGTATAAATTTTACATCATTTTCATTTGGTGCATAAATATTCATAAGAGTCCATAGTTCTGAAAAAATTTGACAATGTATAATTAAATATCTTCCTGCCGTATCAGTTAATACATTTTGTATTTTAATTGGTAAATGTTTATTATCCAAAATTGAAACTCCTCTCGCCTTTGAGTTAAATGAAGCTGCAATAACATTTCCAACCCAGTCTGTTTTTAATTTCTGATGTTCTATATCCGTTAAATGAGCTTCTTGTAAGAAAGCTATATCTATTTTCATTTTTTTAATATATGTTAAAATTCTTTTTCTTTTTATTGGTCCATTAAGCCCATTAACATTAAAACTTAAAAAATTCAATAGATTAGTCATTATTTTTAATTATGTTACTCCAATCTATAATAATATCTAATCTTTCAACTTTTATTGTATCCTGGGAAATCTTTTTAGAAGTCTCCATGTTGCTATGTGTGTCCCCACCAATCATCCAGGCAAAAGAATAGAAGAAAAATACAAAGTAAAGAAAAAAACAAAATACCCCCCTACTAATGTTGTGAAAGAAAAAAAAAACACAACATTTCCCCCCTTATTGTACGGGTCATGGCAATCGCCATGATTACACACGTGAATCCCGTAGTAACCGATTCAAAGCTCCCCAGCCCCCCCGCAACATAAAAAGTATATATATAAAAAAACATACTATTCTCAGTTATTATTTCTAAAATTTTACTTTTTTCCCTTATATCATCCTTAAATGTCCATCAGTTCCATGCACTATCTCTGTCTTCATCTTTAACCATTACATTTAAAAGTCTCTACGTTTAATTAGCGAAGAGATGGGATTTTTTGTGCGAACACCTCCGCTTCACGATAATCAGAAAAAAAAATCGTTTTCCCTCCTCCTAAAAAATTATCAGTGTTGCTGGCAAACGCATTAAAAACATAACCTTTTTTCCATAAAACTTTGTTAGCTTGGTTGAATTCTTTCTTTCTCTTCAAAAGGTTATAACTTATATCAGGATAAAAAAGAACTGGTTTCTCTGCTATCATCAATGGACTTTTTCTTCTTTTGGCACCTTGGGCAGCTGCCTTCAAAATCTTTTCTTTATCCTGGTATCTTAAACACCTTATCAGAATTGATCGCGGATTTTGATCATCTTGAGATCTTGGTCTTAAGACTCTGTGCACCCTTTCAAACTCAATTGAAGTTTCTTCAGCCATTTCCAATTTTTAAGGTATCCATTTTTGATAAAAAAAATATTGGGTCTTCTCCTTCGGTACCTTCTTTAAGTCCAACAATTTTAATATTGTTGCGTCTACTAAAATTTTCGAGCTTATCAATTTTTCCCACGAGTTGTTTTCTTTCTGATGTCCAGGCATCATTATCATCTTCCATCCTCTTCATTCTTCCATCCATTTCTTCCACTTTGACTTCCAAATCTGTAATATTCTTTTCCATTTTTACCTGCTTCTTTGTCATTTTATCAAACATAGCCTCCATTTTTGTTATTTTTTCTTTAATTTCTTTTAATGCATTTATTTTTTTCTAATTTATGCATTATTTGCCTCAAAGTCTTTTTTTGTGTTTTCAGAAGAACTTTCATCTTCTTCTTCTGCTCCATCTTCGTCTGATTTTTCCAGAGCGTCCGACACTCTCTGAGACTCACTTTCACTGTCGGTTTCAGGCGTTGCTGGGTTTTGTAGTTCTGGGTGCACTCGTTTGCGCATGCTCGTTCCTTTCCGCTTGCGCAGTTCTCGTTGATCTTTTCCTTTAGAAATGGCCGATGCTGCCGCGTACTCCTTTTCTGTTTCACCATTGGTGTGTTGTAACTGAGTCCGCTGTTCTTCGGTAGAAGTAGGCATTGATTCTGTTCCAAGAGGGATCTTCGTGGAAGTAGTTTTCTTCATCCTCTGTTTATGAGGCATAGCTTAAAACAATCCAGAGTAGTTTATGAGTAACCTTAAAAAAGTATTGATTGACTTTTCTTCACTTAATTAATTTATTAACTTTTTTACGGGAGCTCTGAGTTCCAGCGTCTCGATCCTACGTCATCACGTGACGTCCCCTATGTACCGATTTTAAAGTCCAGTCAGCTGCCTTCTGAACTGTTTGAAACGCTTCCTGCTCTGGGAATATCTGGTGTGAATGTGAGAGGTGTCAGCACGTTTGGGGTGCACACTGAATTGGACATTGCACAGATTCCATGGTATCTTCTCGAATATGTAGATACAAATCGGTCTGGCGATTGAGCAGATTTAGGGATGTGTTCTCCAGTATCGGACGCGCACGGATTTGGGATTAACACTGTAAAATGTTTTTGAATCTGACAGAACCAAACATGCATATGCCGTTGTCAGCAGGTTGAGTGCACATGGAATTTGGGGTTCCGCACGCATTCTGGGTTACGTGCGGATTTTTAATGTCGAGGCCCATCTTCTTACCCTGTTCTGTTGCGGCGGGACTTCGGCCTTAAACTGCTGGAGGAAGTGAGAAAAGGACAGATGTTTTTTTTTCTCGCGGTAGGGAACAGTCTACAGTGCCAAGTGATCCTGTCATGTTTTGTCACCCTGCAACCTTATCCTTCAATCTCTTTGAATTACGGAGGTGAACATGTGTATAAATGTCTCTCTCCAGCTTACTTCATCATGATCATCATGATGAAGTACTTGTACTTTTTTTTAATGTTTCCTAATTATACATGCGATTTTTTTATGGTTTATCGGCAAGCAGCAGTGAACCATCTGATTGGCCTTGCAGAGTTCTCTTTGGGAACTGGTGAACTTGATCAGCTCAGCATTTCTGATCGTGTGCTCACGATCACGCTTAATCATAAAAGGCGGTCATATTCTGAACAGTTTGAAGTGTAACCTCATGATTATGTGGATGTGTCAGCGGGCTTGGATGGAAACTCAATTAGGAATGGCACAGCTTTAGGGCAGCATCGGCGAATATGGAGGTGCACATTGCTTTGGTGTGCTCATGGATTTGCAGATGCGCACATATAGGGGTGCCTTATAAAATATGGGGTGCACAGTGATTTGGGAAATCCGCAGATTCAGGGGTTTGGAGGCAAACATGTGTCTGCAAACTGTATTATGGAGTGCACATGGATTTGGGGAGTCGTGCAGATTTAAAAGTGTTTACCTAAGCGTTGGGCACGGATTTGGCGATCTGCACAGATTGAGAAGAGTTTTGTCCAATTTGACGGTGCACACAAATTTGGGACATACATTGGAGTTCTGTCTATCGCCCTATCTGCAGTTGAAATCGCATTTTGGTGTGCGTGGGAATTTTAAATGTCGAAACAGACATTTTCCGAACTGTTTGAATTCATTCCTTCTCTGGAATAATCTATTTTGTATGTGGGATGTCTTTGGGTGAGGTGCACTGACTTGGGGATGCGTTTTGGGTGTGTTGGCGGATCAGGATTTGCAGACGAATAAAGTTTGGTTTTGATGTGGATTTTTAATGACAAGGCTCCAATTTTGTGAACTGGTTGAAATGGACTTTGCTTTGGGATAATATAATATATGTGGTGTGTCCGCGTGTTTGGAGAGCTCACTGAAATGCTGACATGCGCAGATTTCGGGGTGTGTTTTCAAAGATGGGCGTGCACATGTATTTTGAATACATATAGATTTGGCTGTGTTTGCCGGAGCAAAGATTGCGCACGAATCCTTGGGGAGGTCATGAAACCGGGGATGCGCACGGATTTAGGTGAGTTCTCGAAAATGGGATTGCACACGCATTTGCACACGTGCGCTGATTCAGGGTGTGTACTCCAATATGGGGCTGTGGATCTATTTGGGGATTGAGCAGATATAGAGGTGTGTCGACGAATATGGGAGTGGCAAAGTTATTATGGGTGTACATGACGGTTCAGATGGATCTGGCTGTGTCGGAACTTGGGATGCGTGCGGATAATTTAACGCTCAGGTCGCCAGTTTGTGTTTGGAGTGAATCTTCGTCTGGATAATTTAATGTGCATATGGGAATATGCGCAGATCTGGGGGTGCAAGTGGATTTCAGTGATGTGCGCATTTTTAAGTGGGAATTTTAAATATGGGAGTGCACACGAATTTGGGTGACAGCCAGATCTGTGTATGTAGGGCGATTTGCAAACGAATTTTAGGGGGCGTGAGAACTTTTATTGTCGGGACAACCATTTTCTGCTCTGAACCATACCTCTGTAATAGGTGTTTCACTACTTTACGTATTAATCCAGGTTCGAAGTATGTCTGTCTTAAGTGTTACACACCATTTGTGACATAAACTGACCCCGGCCTCGGAGCCACCTGGATAATTAACTGTGTCCAGTCTGATCTTCAGTTTGGCGTTCCTTGACCTCGTCTCTGCCTTTCATTCAATGCTACTTGCTCACCTGTGGTTCTAGTTCCTACTCCGTCGCCCACCCCACAACAGCAGGCATGCGCATACCACATGTTAATGCCAGGGTAGCTGCATTAAACTCCCCAGTTAGAATATTAAATTTTTTTCAGTACACATGTAAAACCCGTGCTCCTTACACCAGCCATACCAAATGCTGGAAGAAAGTCCAATAATGTGTGTATACGATGACCTCCAGCACAAATCGTTAGCCATACATTTACCTGGACTTACTTAGCACCTCTTCCCTCGTCAGATCACTAATTCGGAGTTGCTAGCTCTTCAGCCATGAACCTTCGAAACCACTAAATTAACTTATTTGGAAATGTTGGGGGATCACTATGCTTGCATAGCACGACTCTCCTGTTCCTCCACACTGTGATCAAATCTACCATATGTACTCTGTTATCCAGTTTAAAATTTTATTGTGTATGAACTACATATTGTGATAAAATTCTACGTTGTCCACAATATCACATAGTTGTCATTGATTCATTTAGAGATGAAGCGAAGAATAATGAACCATGGAGCACAATAACCTCAATTTTACACCAGCCTAATCGCTAAGTTGTTTTCTGTTTTTTTTTTCAGTTTACCTTGTGAGAATACCAACAAATATCACGCAGGGGATGTACAAATTCCTTCCGGAAAAAAAAAAAACACAGGAGTGAACTCCGATTTCCATCGTCCCGAGCTGGAATCGTCTGATTCTAACCGGGATGCTACGTGGATCCCCAAACTGCAAGTTACCAACCCACATATCCACTTCTTCTCTCAAGTCATTTACAAATATCAGAGAAAGCAGGGTTACAGAACAGATCTTTTGGAAACGCCCCATCTACTGCCAGCCCCCATACTCACCATGCCTCCCGACGTCCTGGATCGAGCTATTGTGGGGACTCTTGTCAAACGCCTCACTCAATTCCATACACAGATCATCTATCTCATTAATTTGTTTTGTCACTCTCTCAGAAAGTCAGTCAGGTGCGTAAGTTATGACCTTCCCCTCACAAAGCCAGTTGATTGCCTGTGATTCTGCTTCTACAATTATTTGTCAAACCTGTCGTGAAGAATCCCCTTCAAACGTTTAGCCTCCATTTATGGCAGTAGTCACTGTTTTACAATTCCCAGGATTATCCTCACTACTTATTACCCGTCTTAACCAAGCTTATATTAAGAGTTTCTACTTCGGTATTACCCGCTCACGATTTAAAATAATAAACATCATGGACCAACCACTGAAGGACTCAGATTAATTTCTCAATTTACCTTTCTCTGGAGAATGTAAAATCTCAATACAAACTGCCGCAATTCCCAACTTATTTCTAATTGTATAAATAATTTATCACTGATCGTGTCTGTTTAGAGAAACCCTCCAATTTCCCAGTTGCGCCAATTCAAAATTAGCAGAACCTTTTTTTCCATTAATTATCAAGTTTCTGTTTCTATCACACTGTCCTTTTCAAACATACTTTCCATGTTCTTTTTCCAAGGTCAGTTCTGCGTTGCTATAGTCGAATATCTCGCTGACAGTGACTAAGAGTAGACCAGTCAGAAGCAGGAGACCATCTGCAGACTCTAGAATTCCAAAGTGCTGGAGGATCTCTGCAGGCCAGGCAGCATCTGTGGACAAGTGTAAACTGTGGACGTTTAGGGCAGAGACCTTTCATCAGAATTGGATTTACTTTTCTCGCTCTACAAGTCTGCTGCCTGGGCTGAAGACTTTCACCAGCACTTTGTGCAGGATTAGTTCATATCAGTTCGCATTTCGCTCTGCTGTGTCTTTTGTCCTTGGGTTCACAGCATCGGCTCGTCCACCTAACACCGCTCCTCCACGTAACACCGCTCCTCCACATTCCCTTTGAAAGCTAACATTCTGTTCCTGGAAATTAGTTCAAATCGGAAAACAGAAGGATAAAATACAGGTAAGGGAGAGAAGAAAATTAGTGTGGTGTAAAGGACGGGTAATGATGGGAGCAGGAATGGTTAATACCGACGGAAGTATACTCCATATCAAGCTGTTTTGTCAGAATCGGGAAGAAGGGTTGACAGGTTCGCTTCAAGGCACACCTTAAGCGGTACGAGGGTGAAATGAAAAGGGGATTTTTACTGGGATGCTGAGTCCAGTGGTGCCGTTGCGATCGACTGTACATATTTGTTGTATAACTGTAAGACAACACACACAAAATGCTGGAGCAATTGAGCAGATGGATGGCAACTTTGGAAAAGAGTAAACATTCAACTATGCGGGCCGACAACCTTCATGATTTTGTATGTGTTGTTCTGTATTTCGATCATCGACAGATTTTCTCCTGCTTTGTTTGAAACTCTGTTCATTACATTGTTTCCGTTTATTTACAAGTGGGAGTACAGAATAGGAGCGTGAAGACAGCTGAATTGTAAAACTGCATAGCATTTATTTCTATGTTTTAATGAGTTTCAAAATCCGATTAACTGGGTATTTCACCACATTCTTGAGATCCTTACGGAATTTGCTCTGAGTCAGGACGTAAATACACGTGTTGGTGCAGGAACTTAGAATCTGCAGCATTCCTGATGTCTCTTCTATAATGTAAACGGGATTCATGACAGAGTAATAAACAAAACTCATTGAAATCCGCTGATAGATACAGCATACCAAACGTGTTCCCCACAACAATATGAAACTTCCCGTTATGCTGAAGAGCAAAATGATGGATTTGCGTCGGCTCTCCATCTCCCGGTCCTTGTCATTCTCTCGACTCTTTTGTGCCCGGAGCCTCCTGCGGGCTTGACTGACCACCAGAATCCGCCCGACAGTCAGAATATTGAAAAATAAAATCAGAAAGAATGGGACACAAGGGGTTAAAATGCGGTGAAACATCTCAAATACCACCCATGACGGAGAGTTTCTGTAGCTCGGTGTAAGAACACAATACCAGGGGATACCATCAATTATTATCTTAGGCTCGTATACAAAGCCCCAGGGGACACTCTCCAAACAGGCCAGAACACTCACTGTCCCGATAACCACAGCCGCCGTTCTCTCGGTGCAATATTTTGTTTTCAGCTTCTCACAGCAAATAGCCACAAATCGATCGACGGTGAAAGAGGCAGTCAACCAGACAGAGGCAGTAGTGCTCGTATGAATCAGCCATCTAGCGATACTGCACACAGGAGTGATGAACAGGAATGATCGGGGAAAATAAAGCCAAGCAGTCCACATCATGAGCGGAAGCGTGATAACGACCAGGAGATCGGCCGCTGCCATTCCCACCAGGTAGAGAATTACACATTTGGAGAGAACGCACTTATCCCGGGATAGGATCACAATCGCCATCAAGTTCGCTGAAGAGAGAGGGGAAATAGGAAATTGAGAAAATGCTGAGTAAAACCCATTGCCGCAGTTTTCGAGGATCATGTAGTATTCCCATTTTATTGTTGCATTCAGCGGTAGAAGGGTGAAGAGAGTGTCAAGAGCTGGCTGAGCTTACACAATAAAATAAAGTCAAATAATGTAAATTCGGATTCCTTTCTGATGACCAAAAATATGAAGAGGCAGCAGACAGATGAAACTAGGTACCTTCAGAGTCAGTACAGTGTGGAACATTTTTATCGGCTTCATCCGCGTCTGATATCAATGAAATAAATCAATTCGGACGCCGATGGCGGGATTCTTTCATTAAACAATCATCAACTTCCCTGTGACTCCCTGTCAGCGACAGAACAGCCGAAGGGCACAACAGAAACAGGAATTCCCGGAACCACTCATCCAGACAAAATAGAATATGATGTGGGAAAGCAGTTAACGTGTATTTTCTGAGCTGTGTTCAGAGAGCCCCCATGTCACGACTTTCTCTTACTCTTTCTATACAAGCTGCCTGAGGTTTTGTGTTTCCAGCATTTCCCGTGTTTGTTTCCTATTCCAGCATTTACCACCGCGCCGACTTTACAGCAGAACATTGACTGAGGTAGCAGTCACAACCTAGTCTGATACAGCCTCTCAGATATATTTGACGCTCCCGACTAAATCCATGACAGGGAAGCCGGGAGAATAATCCAACGTAGCAGGCACGGTGACACAGTCAGATGTATGTAGCGGTGTCAGATGTGGATACATTATAATATGTTTTACGCTATTTATGGTTATATGGACAGTATAATGCATTTCACAGTGTTGGTAGTTATGAATCTACACGTCGGATTTGTTAATTGATCTGCAACGACATCATTGTGTTGTCCAGCAACTGCTTCACTTTCTGTCATACAGCTCACTTTTACTGAAAACCCTCAATCTTCCTGCTGCAACAGGGAGCTCCTCAAATTTGCTGAATCGTTACCGCTAATCGATTGTTTGATCATGACACGTACCTCACACAACCGCTCATATACCAAAGCAGGCAATCAATTAGCATCATCTTCGCGGTAGTATAAACACAGTATTTGCAAATGCAGTGCAGCTGCTTCGAGACCAGAAGCACTGAGACCCGAGCATCACATTATTGAACAGAAACCGCTGGAAGATATCTGCCTGTCCCACTGAGGTCTTCCGATGTTGGCGGATTCGCTGAATTCTTACAGCCGTTTGTATTTAGATCCAGATATCAGAAACCACAATCGTTGTCTTTGTTTCCATTCCTAGATTGCCGAATGCTAGCACTGGACATGAGGTTGTGGAAACCAGTGACAGAAACAATCACTACTTTGGCATTAATTTCAGTTCCCACCAACGGCAGCCGATACCGCAGCTTACCGAGAATTCCAAAGGCTGAAATAAAAGGATAGTAAACTTCTCCTATCCGCAAAAGGACTGGATAACCCATGTCCGTGATAAACTGCCAATTGTGTTGCTCCTGAATTCACAGCTCCCTCGGAAACTCTGAGCTGATGTATTCAAAGCGGCCCGGATTTATAAAAATGATCAGTCTCCAGAGACACTGTTCTGCCGCTGACTGACTACAGTCACTTGAACAATCATGGTGATTCAACACCATTCATTGTCTCTAGTGTAAATATTGGGCCGACAGAAGACAAGCACTTCTAAGTTCCTAGGCATTACCCCCGCGGTTCCTCACCTAGTGAGAAGAATGCCGGAGCTCCATTGATAAACACCCGAAGCAGTCACATTTACAGATTTCATTTTTTTCTCCGCTAGTTAACCACTTGTGAATAGAGTTCAACGACACGTCCGAACCCAAACTTCTCTCCCTGTGGTTTTTCGTTTTCAACATCATCCTGGACGCACGCACACACACGCGGAATGACCATGTTCTGATGACCACGATGCTGATGTACGAAAGATGACAAAATTTGCAGATGCTGGAAATCCTCAGAGGAAGGCAACGCACACAAAATCTGGGAAAAAAATCTAGAGATGTTGCTGATGTAATTGGATCATAAGGGCATCTCAGACCAGCCAGAACTCAAAGGAAGAAATGCTTCGATCTGCAAAGGGAATATTCAATAATAAATATTAAACATAGGTCTCTAAATTGGGAAATGAATCGACGTAGGATGGATGAAAGTGAATGAATGAAAGACAAGCATCATATGCTATATTATAACTGTGCGAAAAAGACAGAGGGTCAGACCGACAGATTGACTGTGGCACACGCTGCAACGGCCGCTTCACACAACCGTCTGGCACATACCTCTCCCTCACTGACCGACTTTCCTTCTCCTACCAACAGGGAAAATTTCAATCAACTCCGATTTTCCCGCCTGTGGAGGCACCGGAGCAGTCTCTCCTCTCTGACACGCAAGGTGTGTTACAAAGCACAGAGATACCGACAGCTCATTAGTTCCACAGTTTCAGACAGCAGAGAAATTCAGATTCAGTCCCAGGCTGAACTCAAGACCCAGACACAGATTACCAGCACAACGGCTACACTGAAACACAGATGGTTAAC
The DNA here is from genome assembly GCF_030144855.1 of Hypanus sabinus. Classification (NCBI taxonomy): domain Eukaryota; kingdom Metazoa; phylum Chordata; class Chondrichthyes; order Myliobatiformes; family Dasyatidae; genus Hypanus; species Hypanus sabinus. The sequence continues at coordinate 52,809 of NW_026780961.1, forward strand.
ATTTCCATTGACCTCGGCCCCACTGTCCTACAGTAGAGATACAGCCCCAGCCTCCATATCCACACCCACGGGGTTAGCAGTGTCAGTGTGAGTTCAGGATTGGGCGAACAGCTGGAAAATTGGGAAATTATGAATGTGGTATTGGAAGAACTTAAGAAAGTTTCGGATAAGCGCGCGGTGTTCTGGACGATATGCGTGTGTCAGAATTAGTCAGCAGGTTAATATCAGACTGTCAGGCGGGGCCGGTTGCGGTAGGACTCAAGTACAGACCAATGAATGTTCTTTTACCAGGATTTTATTAGTCTATCAACACCAGGAGGCAGGCACGTAGCCGGAATGGCAGGCGGAGGTCTTACCCGGGAAAAGCTGTCCGGCGAGGGCAGACGATTACGGATGCTTCAAGCAAGAATCAGGTTCCAAAGAGGCAGAATCCAGAAACGCAAAGTTCAACAATTTCAGTTGGCAGTAGTCACTATCAACAAGAATTCAACAAATTCAGTATCGCAGGCTGGAACGACTCAGTTCAGGACCTGGACGAAGAGGCAGAGAATGTGAGTCGAGGCACGGTTTAAGTGGACCGGGTAATAAGTGAGAACAGAAGCAGTTGGGTGAGTGCTATTGAGGAGATAAGTGGGTAATTGGCGAGAGTCCAAATAGGGAAGAGGCTGGTTCAAAGCCCACATGGCCAGGTGAAAAAACGTAGAATTTAAGGGCTGTCGTGGTCAAGAGTTATCAGCTGAGCCCCTTTGACCCAGTGTTCAGGGCAGATCTTTAATAGAAACATGTCTGCTCAGATCCCGGGAGGTCTCCTATGGAGGGACATGAGTGGTGAACTTGATCTTCTATAGTTCATTTTTCTGGATTGTGTTTTAATTTAACTTCAGTGCTATGTACTCCTTATTAATTTTACACATGCTGTCATGGAGTGCTGAATCCTGGTTTCGTTGTACAAAGTATATCCTGGGGAGATATTTTACTTGACCCCTCTCCATCCCGATGTTCATCCATGACCTACCAACTTGTACTTCTTCCTCCGCTGTCCACTCTACATTCCTTACTTCGTCTTTGCGTCATTTTTTTTTTCCACAGAAATGCCAATACTTCAAGAGCATCGGGGACAGAAGTGAGTATACTGTAGACTTTATTACTAAGGAGAAAATGTGCTTTGGAAACTGAAAGTTCTGAAGGTAGATAAGTCTCCCGGACAGATGGTGAACACCCCAGGCTTCAGAAAGAGGTAGCCGAAGAGTTTGCGCAGACATTATGGCCAGAGATCACTACAGCACAGTATAATGCCATTCGGCCAATCTAGTCTGTGCCAATCCGTCTATCCGCCGAGTTCCAGCAACCTCCACTGGGACCATATTCCCCCATACCCCTCGCACCATGAACCCAACCAAAATTATTTTACATGTTGAAATCGAACCTGCCACTTGCTCTGGCAGCCCATTCTACAGTCTCATCGCCTCTGAGTGAAGAAGTCCCCCATCAACTTTCTCTTAAAGAATGAGTAATGTCCTTTCAAGTATCACTAGATTTGGGAATGTGTCTGGCGGACTACGCAGTTGCAAATATCACCCCATTCTTTAAGAAACGAATGAGGCAGAAGAAAGGAAATCATAGGACATTTAGACTGACCTTAGTGGTTGGGATGATCTTGGAGTCCATTAACGATGATTTTTCGATGTACTTGGAAGAGCGTGATAAAGTAGGCCAACGTCAGCATAGTTTCCCTCAGAGGAAATTTTGCCTGACGAAGCTGTTGGAATTCTTTGATGAACTAACAGGCAGGATAGAGAAAAGAGAAGCAGTAAATGTTGTTTGTTTGAATTTTCAGATGGTCTTTTACAAGATGCTGCACATGAGGCTCCTTAACAATATCACAGATCAGGGTATTACAGGAAAGATACTGGCATGAATGAGGATTGGTTTTCTAGCGGGAGGCAAAGAGTGAGAACAATGCAAAGCTGTTATAATTGCTGCCCGTAACTAATGGCGTTCTGCTGGGGTCGGTATTGAGACCGATCCTTCTCATGTTAGATTTCGTTGATCCGTTGAGAGAATTGATGGCTTGGTTACCAACTTTGCAGTTGATATGAAGGTATGTGCTGGGTAGGTGGCTTAGAGTAAAACTGGTGTCTGCAAAAGGACTCAGACAGGTTCGGAGAAGAGGCAATAAAGTGCGAGATGGAATACACTGTAGGGACTGTGGTCTACTGTTTGGTACTCAAGTTCTCTCAGCATTACGTTGGACGAACATTATTAGAAAAACACTGCGATATAATATGGGTTTCATTTTGTTACATTCAAAAATGCTATTTTAGGACTACAAGTACATTTCCACAGTGGTGAAGTGCCCAATCTCCCCTCGCCAACTGTAAAATCCCTTCCAACTCCTACATCATTCCACATTTCGTAAAAACCCTCCGACCCCGACAGCACTCGCCATCTCTGCCAAACCCTGTACCATCCACCCTGGTGCATTCAGGTGACAGCTGACAAAATGAAGACACTGCCCGTGCCATATGACAGGGTTCATAAAACACCGTCACACTTCCTGTTTGTAAACCAACCGATTTGCATGGTTCGCTTGACTAAACCTCTTCCCACATTGCCTCCTGAAAAAAAAAACTATATTCCCTTTTCTCAGTCCCTTTGTTCCGGCCATATCTGTTCCCAGGATGAGGTTTTCCTTTTCCGGGACACCAGAGATGTCCCTTCATAGAGAGGGTTTTCCTTCCTCCATCATTGATGTTGATCTCAGTCCAATCGGTTCTGCTTCCTGAAAATCCGACTTCACTCCATCTTACCGTCCCCTTAACATTGGCAGAAACCCTCTTGTCCTTACCTGCAAACCCACGAGACATCGGTGGCAGACTGTTCTGGTTCGAGTAATGAGCAGTGCTGAGATAATTAGGCCAGCTCCTTTGGCAATGGGAATTGCGGGGATGGCCAGGAAATGTGAGTAGACTTGTCCATGTATAGGCAGCCTGGATCAAACCAGTTTCCTGTGCTTTGTAGGGGTGACGTCAGTCTTCCAGCCTCCCGGACGGCCATATCTGTACCCGGTGTGTGGAGCTGCAGCTCCTAAGGGACCACGTTAGGGAACTGGAGTTGCAGCTCGATGACTTTCATCTGGTGAGGGAGAGAGGAGGTGATAGAAAGGAGTTAAAGGGCACACCGGGGCAACGGGAGATAGACAAGTGGGAAACAGGAGAGGGAAGGGGAAGTGTCAGGTACTAGAGAGTACCACTGTGGCTGTTCCCCTGAACAATAAGTACTCCTGTTTGAGTATTGGTGGGGGGGTGTAGTCTACCTGGGGATGCAACTGTGTCCGTGCTTCTGGCGTTGTCCGGCCCTGTGGCTCAGAAGGGTAGGGAAAGGAAGAGGAAGACAGTAGCACAAAGGTAGTAATCTCTGTATTATTGCCTGTGCCACGATACAGTTAGTATAGGAATGGAATGAGGTGAAGGTTAAATGCGTGGCTGAGGGATGAGAGCATGGCACAGGAATTCATATTTCTGGGTCATTAAGACTTCTCTTGGGACAGGTGTGACCTGTACAAAAAGGATGGATTGCACTTCAATCTCAGGGGGACCAGTATCCTGTTTGGGAGATTTGCTAACGCTACTGGTGAGAGTTTAAACTGGAATTGTTTGGGGGGTGGGAACTGGGGAAGAGGTGGTTGGCTCACAAATAGAGGGAGCTTGGAGACAATGTGTGAGAGGGTATAGGCAGGTGATAGAGAAGGGACGCTCTCAGACCGACGGTTCAAGATGTGTCTGTTTTAACGCAAGTATTGTGAATGCAGCATTTGGGCTTAAAGTGTGGTTCAGATCTTGGAGCCATGATGTAGTGGTCATTACAGAGACTTGGATGGCTCATGGACCGGAAAGTGCCGGGTTTTAGATGGTTCAGTTAGGACAGGGAGCGAGGCACAAGACGTGGGGTGTGGCACTGTTGATCAGAGATAGTGTGAAGTCTGCAGATAAGGAGGACGGTGGGGTGTGGCACTGTTGATCAGAGATAGTGTGAAATCTGCAGATAAGGAGGACGTCTACGGAGACTTGGTCGGTGGACGTCAGGAACAGGAAGGGGTCGATAATTGTACTGGATGTTTTTTTATAGACCGCCCAGTAGTAATAGGGATATCTAGGAGCAGATAGGGAAACAGATCGTGGCAAGGTATAAAAATAACAGTTTTCAATAACAGGTGGGAGATTTTAATTTCACAAATATAAGTTGGTATCTCCCTAGAGCAAATGTTTTAAATGAAGTTTTTGACGGGAAGCGTATTTCGCCCAATTTTCCACTGAGACAATGCGCAACAGTGGAAGGAAACGACACGCTACTGAGCGGACGGATGTTACTGCGGAGTTTTCACCTCAGGTAGCTGAAGGATGGATGTCCGCGGTGGAGGGAGGGCCATGCGTGAATGGCTGAAAGACCGCTGAACTCTGGGATCATGGGACGGATGTGGTCGGGACTTTGGAGTGATTTAGATACAAGTGCATGAAATTATAAACCCAGCATTCTCGATTAAGCTGTGCCGTTGGACATGTAAACGTCTGTCTTCAATTTATCCCCCAAACTCCGTTTGCAGTTTGTGACTCTTATATGTATTTTTCTTCCTTCTTCACCGATTCCACATCGCTCCTCTTACCACTTCATTTCTTGAAAAATAGATCAGTTCTCTTTATATCGGTGTGGGAATGTCGTGGGGGGAAGTTCCGGTTAACAGATATTATGTATATACAGCCCGGAAGGTAGTCCATCGAAGACAATGAGGAGATAGTGTAGTCTTGTGACGGGGACGTCATGTCTCACAAATATGTCTGATTTTAAAGGAATAATTTCGACGATTTAACGAAGCAGGAAGGTAGAGGAAGTGTGGATAGACTTTAGAAATGTTTCTAAGAAGTCTCCCATGGCAGCCGGGATGAATTTACATACTAGTCACAATATTAGCTCGGTGAATGAATGCAAATCATAGTGTGCGTGTGCCTCTCTCTTCCCGGACGCTGCAAATAAGCGGCGAGATGTATATTTGCTTCTGGATCCTTTATTGTTTGCAAAACAGTATGTAAAACAAAATGTGACAATGCAATTTGTGCAATAAAATTCTGGGAGAACATACAGACCTTTGTAGGGTCGCTTTTAGTTATAAACTTGCAATGCTAGGTCATACCTCTCTGAATACAGTGTTATTAGTGGACAGTACAAGAGGTATTGTTCACCTAGCTTTGAGTAGAAGTGTTCCGACTCGGTTTCACAGCCGGACGGAGCACTGATTCGAGCAGGCATAACGCAACGGGTGCAAATCTAATTGCCACGCCATGGGCAGTATACTGCAGGAACTGAGCGATGGTATATCAAAATTCACCAGATTGTTTCTGGACTGTGGGGAAGGGAAGAAACTATAAGAAGAAATTTGATTGATTGATATAGGAAATAAATTGAAGGGTCCTTGTAGAAGTTTATGCAATTATGAGGAGGTTTATATTGTACAGATAGCCAACAACTTTGTCTTTTCCTACGTCGGTAGTAGCTAAAACTACAGGCACGTGCATACACAGGTCTGAAGACATTCTTTTTTCCGCCCAGTGCTGCGTGATTATGTCTAGAGCAGACGTTCTGGATGCAGGGGACAATAAAATAATGGGAAAGTGTCTGGATAGCCCTTGGTTAACAAAGTTAGCGAGGGATACGGGCTGTATTATGGGTCTTGCGATTGGCATAGTTCGCTATAGTCGACGTGGGTCAGAATCTATGCAATATTGATTCCCGCTGCAAACTACAAGAAGGTGGCTCTGTCACAGCGCTGACCGCAGCGAATCTACACTGCCAGTGTAAAGCTAGTTGTGATTGCTCCACCTTTACCTGAGTTAGACTGCAGCCGATTGAGCCCTGAGTGTCAAAGCAGCTGTGAACCGGAACGATTGAATGAAATCAACTGAGCGATCAGATGCCGGGATTGTTGATGACGTCACGCTGTCAAGGGCGCTCCTGCACGGAAACGTAGTGAGTGTTATTTTATTCCGTCAATTTAATAGCGAGACCTATTGTACTAAAACACATAAATCCCAGATGCATATCTTGACACAATGGCGGGTGCCGGATGCGGAGAATTAGTTGATAATGAACGTTCGACCTTTAGGAACATGTGCTTTGCTTTCCCTGTACTTTTTAACCAATATTGAAAACAAAGTTCAAGGAGATTTTAACACCCGCCGCATTTCCTGTCTAAACTGAGCCTGGTCGCTGTATAAATGCAGGTGTTGGTGCAGGAACTCAGGTACATCAGCATGTAGCCGGCTTCAGTGGCGACGTAGGCAGAGTCGGTGTAATTGCCGTCGTAATGCGCGGTTCCTGTGAGTCGGGTGGTCAGAAAACTCATAGTGACCGGCAGCCACAACATAATGAAACTGCCGGACACACTAAAGAGTAAAATGATGGATTTCCGGCGGCTTTCCATCTCCGGATCCTTCTGTGTTTGACTGTTGTGACCCCGCAGTCCGCGACGCACTTTACTGGCTAATAATATGCGCCTCACTGTTAGACAGTTAAACAGGGTTATCAGAACAAAAGGCATTATTGCCATTAAAATACTCTGCAGAAAGGAGAATGTGACTCCCACAGGAGACGTCTTGAACCATGAGCTCGGCTGACAGCCCCACTGATTACCGTTAACTACATACACAGGTTTATAGATACGGGACGCTCTGTAAATGCAACAGGACCAGCGCGGTTTTAATTCCGGCAACAGCTGTTCTCACTGTGCAATATTTCGCTTTAAGCTTCTGACAACAGATCGCCACAAACCGATCGACAGTGAACAGGACAGTGAACCAGACGGAGGTTAGCAGGCTGGTTGAATTGAAGTACAGGACGACCTTACAAGCGGATGTGTAGGACAGGAAGGATGTTGGAAACTGGTACATGACGATATGATAGCCGATTACACAGAATATCATCAGTAGGAGATCTGTCATTGCCATGGCAACCATGTAGTGGGATATACATTTGGAAAGGCCGCAATTCCCTCGGAAGAGGACCACCATTGTCAGTAGGTTCGCTAGGGAAAGAGATACAAAATGTGAGTTACAAACAGGGCGAGGAGAAGTGTTTGAGAAGACCAATGTGAAAATACTATTCCGACAGTGATCGGTAAAGTTACTAGCTAAATATGTTCCAAGCGAGAATATTTTAAAATTATTTCAAGAGGCCGAAATCTTCTCATTCAGTGAACTAAAATGGTTTGCAGCCGAACTACGCATTTGCTCCTGGTTAAGTTGCTGATGACAAGCTCTCGATTTCACCTTGGCGATGTAACCGAGAGGGACAGCACCTCTGCTCATTCGCCATCACAACCCAGAAACACAGAGATCACCATCTTCCCCCATGCGTCCCTTGCGCCCTGCAACCCCTAGCCGTGGGATCGTCATTTCAATGGGTCTTACCCTCGAAACCCCATTCAGGTACCAGCTGTCGGGAATGAGAGCCGGGACAGAGCTGAACCCAGCAGCTGTAGGAGAGTCTGCTGATGTGAACTCGACAGGTTCCACTCGACGTAACTCTCACAATTATTGAGCCAGTAGTGCCCCGGAATAAGTGGGGTCGTGCTGCTCTCGGTCGCCAGGCCCAGGGTCAAACCGATGCACTCGTTCCCTGCGTTTAATCAATGAAAGAGCACGGGGCCGGTTGAACAGAAACGGAGTTCACTGACTTGTCCAGTGTCGCTTGTACACAAACTAACTGAAATTCAATAGTTTCAGACATGTCGATCAATAAATAAGCTCCTCCTCTGGGATACATCTGCCCTTTTGATCGCATTCGTTATCATCTTGCAGGAGCAATAGGGAGAAATTATTTCAAATCCCCAGCTGGACATACTTGTGATAGCTACATTTAATATAATTCCCAACTAGTACGGGTAAGACATATTATCAAAGGTTTGATCGAAAAGCCTAAAGTGGCGGGGCGCGGGAGAGTGAGGGGGGGGGGGGGAGAGGGAGAGAGAGGGAGAGAAAGAGAGAGACGAAGGGAAGCAGAATTTATCCTGAAACTCCACTCTCTGTCCAATTATGAAAGACTGGAAGGTGCTATGTTTAGCGGCCGTTGGTACGATCCACAATGATCCCGCAATTCGTACTCTTCTTCAAAAATAAGTTATATACAGATTTAATTCAATCTGCAACACTGCGTGGTTGCCGATTTATAGCAGCCAGCGGGGAGGATTGATTTCTCTGAATTTGAGCAGCATCGTCAGGGGTGACCTTTGGAGAGGGGAGCGTGAACGTGAGAGGATCCACCGGAGAAGATCATCTCTGCAGCAGTAGTCTGCCGTGTCTCCGCGCTGGGTAGGTTTCACCGGGACAAGACACCCAGTGAAACGACTGTTAATCGAAGAGCGTCCCAAGCATTTCAGACAGAGAGTAATTTCAATGTGTCGTCTTACCCGGAACACCGAAGACAGCGAGAATAGCGTAAAATGCAATCCTTACATCCCGGATTGTTGGTAGAGCCATTTTTCAGATATTGTACAAAACGTACCGCACTCCTTGCAGTAAGGACCACTCGCCTGCGCTCTGAGCTTGCTGCCCTTTTATATATTAATCTACGCCTCGATAAAAATAAAACAACAGGCACAAAGGTTGCACAATGACTCAAGTTAGTTACAGTCAGTGAACAAACAAGGCGCCGTTTCTAATTCTGTGTTCTCTCGGCACCACACCGTCTAGCAAATTAGACAATCAGGAAGTTTTTAAAGCTGTTCCAGGCATTCTGCATTGAAAATGCCAGTCGCCTAGTTCTATTGTTGCCTTGATATTCATTTTATTTAATATTAATTGTATGATATCTCGGTCCATATCTCTTAAAGCAAATGTTTGCTCAGTGCGAGCTCACGATTTATCCTGAACACAACCCCACGTTATGTGAGCATCACAGCGGGCTTGCACAGTCTGCATTAGTTGCCCAATAAATGTGTGGAACATACCTATTTCATCACCTTATTCCAACTTTGCTCATTTTTCCTTTTTTTAATTTATTTTTTATTGAATTTCATCATTGAACTGACATTTCCATAAGATGTATTTCAGACATTGTACAAATATATCATATAATCACATATGTTACAAAACTCCACATAGTATTTATCTGAGGTAAACACTTATAGAAAACAGTCGAAAGAAACTAAAACAAGCAAATTGAAAAATAAAATATGTACACGTAGAGAGGGATTTTTTCTAATAACATATTCATTGATATGTGAGAATAAAATCAGGCCTGTGAGGCATTGTGTAGTTAACCCATTTTACCCAATATGAATCAAATGATTAAAATATGCTGTTATCTTCTCCATTTTGAAAATGCCCATTGTAATTTCCATCCATGAATCTAAATGTGGGTTCTCCTGTGTTAACCATTTCCTAGTAAGTGTCTTTTTAACAGCCACCAAGAGTATATTCATTAAATATTCATCAATTGTATACCATTCTTGAGGTAGATACACAAAATTTATGGTCTTACTCCCTAAGGGTATTTCACATTTAAAGATGTCTTATAGGGCATTGTGTATCCCCCTCCAATAGTCTTTGATAACAGGACAGTCCCAAAAATATGATAATGATTTGCATTTTGATTTCTCCAGCGAACAGGGAGTTTACTGTCATAATGGGATTTCTAAGAGGGTGTAATATCATATCTTATCAAGTTATTTCCATCCGAACTGCCTCCATTTCTGTGAAATCTTCCATTGATACCTCCATACTATTGTCTATTCTTGCTCAGATATAATTATCTCTCCTTCATTCTCCCATTCTGTTTCAATGTATGAAGCCGAACGTGTTTTAAGATTTGACAAACCATTATACATGCTTGAAATTATTCTACTGCCGTTATCTGAATTACATGCTTTTCTAAATAGCTCTATCAAGCATGTACTTGCCTGGGTACATTTTTTCGCGTCCTATTAACATATTGTCGCATATGTAAATACCGTTAAAAATCCTGTTTTTCTAATCTTGTTTATCTCAACTAGTCCATTAGATTGAGGGGGAAAATGGACTAAATGTTGTATGAACAAAGCCCCACTCACATGCAAGATGTTTCATGCATTCACTACTGAATTGTGGACCACTGTCTGTGAAAACTTCATCAAGGACACCATGTCTTGAAAAAAACTGATTTCATGCATGTAATTACATTTTCTCTCATCTTAGATTTCTCTTTAAGCATTTCAAAACTGAAGAATGTTCCTTCTTTCATTATGTTGCAAGGAACTGTTATTCCTTTAGCTGCCCCATCCTTAAACCTAGCACCCAGAAAAAGAAAAAGAAATCAGAGTCCATCTTGCCATATCTTCCTTAATTTGTTTTATATAAAGGCTGATAATCACATTCTCATAATTTTACCAAATCTTTTGGCACAATGATGCCCAAATATTTGAAAGATTCTGTTTGCCATGCCCGGGGTATCAACTTTCGATTTCCCTTCGTGGGCTATAGTTATATGAAAGTAATTGGGTTTTATCTATGTTGATCTTGCACCCTGATATTTTACCATATTGTTCAAAGGATTGCATCAATTTAGGTAAAGGGTATGTTGCTTGCCCTAGATAGATCAAAATGTCATCAGTGTAACAAGCCAAATTATGCTCTGTACCTTTAATATTAATTCCTCTGATATCTTCATTTTGTCTGATGTATTGAGCTAATGGTTCCAGACACAATGCGAAGAGTAGTGGTAACCATGCACAACCCTGTTTCGTGCCCCCTTCTAGAGAAAGACTATTTGATAAATATCCATTGATTTTAATCCATGCCATACAGTTATGTCTTCGGCAGGACAGTAGCATCTGGTGAGCTGTTATTTGCACGACTACTTGGGACAATCCACGACGACAAAAAATAAATACTAAAAACAATAACGTACAAAATACAGGACTGCACTTGATCTAGCTCAAAGGTGATCAGCTGACTGCAGCTGACATTAAGGTAGAAGTGATGCAAAGTGGGCGCGATTTTAAATCAACTTCAGCAGGGAAGTCATGCTACGAGAAGAATAAACACCAGAGAGACTGCAACAGATGGTTGAGATTAGGAACAATTATCTAACCCAGTATTACAATTGCAAAGCAAGTGTGCGAAGAGCTGTTCAGGCAACAAGAGTTCCCTTTTACCAAAATTGCCGTTTCGGATGTAGATATTTTGTTTTCTCTTTGAGACTGTGTATATTGTGGGTGTTTCTGACTGATCTCCTGAAAGTCCTGTTGCAGCAAAGACTTTGATTCTGTTCATGGGTTCGATACATCGTGAATAGTTGGGGTGGCCAGTTACATAAAGCGGCAGCCGGCATAGTGGATGGAAAGCCATCATTTCACTACTTAGGGCAAAAGGCTTGGTGGACGAGAGGCGAATTTTTCATGGTATGTTTAAAAGAAAAGCTGTGGCAAACGCGAGATTCTGATCATTTTAATGAGGTCCTATCAAGCAAATAGGTATCCATATGGAAGCCTGAGTAGTTTATTTTACTATTCTGAAAGCGTCGTCTTTGAGACCGGCGTGATAGTGGTTACAGAGAAATGGTTGTAAGATGACCGGGTTGGGTGTTCATTATTACAGCATGTTAAAGAACAAGAGGCAGCACAGATGTTCAGTGGGAAACCCGAACAATCTTCATTGTTGATAGAGACGTAGCTGTAATGCAGAATATGTGTGATTTTATAATCAGACAATGGGAATAGTAAACACAAAAGAGTCTGCAGAACCATTTGCTGGAAAAACCCAAATCGTCGGACGCGATCTATGGAGAGGAATTTCTTGACGCGAAACGTCGTATGTTTATTTCTCTGCATAGATACTGCCCTACCTCCTAATTCGTCCAGTATTGTTATGGATTTTTCCCAGGGCTGAAAAGGCTAACATGAGAGGGCACAGGTTCAAGGTGCTGGGAAGTGGGTACAGAGGAGATATCAAGGGTAAGTTTTTTTTTACGCAGAGAGTGGTGAGAGCATGGGAAGGGCCTCTGGAGATGGTGGTGGAGGCGGATATGATAGGGTCTTTGAAGAGACACTTGGATAGGGACATGGATCTTATATAAATAGAAGGCTGTGTGTAACCATGGATAATTTCTAAAGGAAGTAGAGGTTCGGCACAAAATTCTTTGTCTGGGATATCACAGAGTCCTGGGATACACCAGTTTTAGATTCAAGTGCAATGGACCCGGGATCAAGTAGCACATGTTTATAAGATGTTGAGCTACTATTTATTTTCTAAGCTCAGATTTTTGCTTCTGGAGTTCCTTTGTTATTGCTGGAAATGTTTTCAGTACACTAGTGTCCACACAATTCACAAGAGTAATCTCAGGAATGAGAAGGTTTATGTACGGGAAGCATCTGATGACTCTGGGCCTGAACTCTAAGGAGTTCAGAAGTATAGAGGTGGACGGGATCTTATTTAAACCCACAGAATGCTGAACAGCCTGGAGTCAGGGAACATGGGGAGGATGTTTCCATCAGCCGGAGAGTCTGTTATCTGAGAGGACAACCTCAAAATGAAGAAGTTTCCCTTTAAATCAGAGATCAGAGAAACTTCGTCAGCAAAAGAGTGGTCGGCCTGTGGAGTTTGTTTGCAACAGATGGTGGTTGAAGCTGTCATTTGGTATAAAACTGGCAATATATTATTGATCGATAGAGTAGGAATCATGTTTTGTTAGCCAGAACAACTATAGGATTAATTCAATACAGCACGAGGCATGGCTAAAAGCAGCCTTTACAAGCTTAGATTCATCATTTCAAAATGGCTACAGTCTTAACCTTTGTCACAATGTAACTCAGAGTGTGTGCTGCTGACTTTGTTATTTCCTTTTTCAGTTACTGTTGTTGAGCCACTTCCTCCGTTTCCACGGTAACAAACCACAAGAACTGCAAGAAGTGTTCCACAATTTCATCGTTCTGTGTTCACTTCCTCTTTGCGTAGAGTCAGTAACCCCTGGAGCAACTTCAACGGAATGATAGTGGGAGGAAAGGATTCTGTAAGCATTAGCAGTGTGGAGTGAACATAGAAATATAGAAAACCTGCAAGCCCTTGGCTAACCCTGCTGTCCGAAACATGTACTTACTTCAAAAATTTCCCAGGGTTAGCCATAGTCCGCTATTTTTCTAAGATCCAAGAGCCTCTTAAAGGACCCTACTCTGTCCGCCTCCACCACCGTCGCCGGCAGCCCGTTCCACGTACACACCACTGTCTGCGTAAAAGGAAAAAAAAATGTAGCACTGACATTGCCTTGGTACCTACTTCCGAGCACCTTAAAGCTGTGCCCTCTCGTGTTGGTCATTTCAGCCGTGAGAAAACGCCTCTGCCTACTCGCACGATCATTGCCTCTCATCATCTTATACACCTCTATCAGGTCACGTCTCATCCTCCATCTCTCCGAGGAGAAATGGACAAGTTCACTCAACCTATTCTCAGAAGGCTTGCTCTCCAATCCAGACAACATTCTTATATATCCCCTCTGCCCCCTTTCTATAGTTTGCACATCGTTCGGTTAGCGAGGTGACCAGAACCGAGCACAATACTCCATGATGGGTCTTAACTGGGTCTTATATAGCTGTACCATTACCACTCAGCTCTTAAACTCAGTCCCACGGTTAATGAAGGCCAATGCACCGTAAGCCTTCCGTACCACTCAGCCAACCTATGCAGCAGCTTTGAGTGGCTTATGGACTTGGACCCCTGGATCACTGTGATGCTCCACACTTTCAATAGTCTGACCACTAATACTATATTCTACCATCATATTTGACCTAGCAAAATGAACTACCTAACACTTATCTGGGCTGAACTGCATCTGCCACTTCTCAGCCCAGCTTTGCATCCTATCGATGTCCCGCTGTAACCTCTGACGGATCCTCCACACTATCCACAATACCTCCAACCTAGGTGTCATTAGCAAATTTACTAACCTATCCCTCCACTTTCTCATCCAGGCCATTTCTAAAAATTGCTAAGTGAAGGGGTCCCAGAACAGAAGCACTAATCGTCGACTTGTATGCAGAATACGTCCCATCTGCAACCACTGTTTGCCTTCTGTGGATAAGTCAATTCTGGATACACAACGCAAGGTCTCCTTGGATCCCATGCCTCCTTACTTTCACAATAACCCTTGCATGGGGTACCTTATCAAATGCCTTGCTAAAATCCATATACACTACATATACTGCTCTACTTTCATCAATATGTTTAGTCACATCCTTAAACACTTCAATAGGGCTCGTAAGTCATGATCTTACTTTAACTATTCCTAATCATATTACGCTTCCACAAATGTTCATAAATCAGGATCTCACAGGATCTTCCCCATCAATTTCCCAACCAGTGAAATAAATATCGTTGGTGTATAATTTCCTGGGCTCTCTCAATTCACTTTCTTGAATAAGGGAACAACATCCGCGAAACTCCAATCAGTTAATATCTGTCCAGTAAAGATAAACAAAACCTGCTCTTACAGGTAATTTAAAGTAGAAAAGAGAGAATTCTGGAAACTTACAGCAGATCTGCAGCATCTTGGATAGCCCCAGATCTGAAACTGTGTCTTCACCATTTCCCCTTTCACAGATGTGGCCTGATCTACTGCGTTCCCAGCATTTTCCATTTTAAAATTTTACATTGAGTTTCTGCAACCCTGAGGGAAATGTCACAGCCAACTGTGCTGTGCAAGATCCCACACAGCAAGAAGATAGTGATCAAATGTCCACAGTTTAGCTGCTGGAGACAAGCTGAAGTGTATCCGCATCCTCCCACAATCTACAGACCGGTGAACCATCCTGAGCAACAGCGCAGGCAGAAGACCCTTAGGTTAGGTTCCCGTCCCACCTCAGTCTGTGAATCGAAAATGGCAGGAACACAACGTCAAATAGCCGGCAACAAGTCGTCTGTGTCTGGCTGATAATCAGACGTACGGGAACAGACAGAGGCCGGCAGACGTATGGAGACCGAAGGGATTGAAGAAATGAGGATCGGGCACAAACATGTGGCTGAGATTGAAGAGCTGCCGTCATCTTGTTGATGGTTTAAGGGACAGAATGGCCACCTCCTCCTGTTTCTCACTTGATGTTTCACTGTTCCTGTCCAGTGAGGCTCCGGAGGAATGTAAATAGAAACTAGTGTTTATAAACATAGAAGTGTTTTCAATTAAACCTGCATAACTCCTGTTGGAGTGGGAATTCTGTATCGGACCGGGATGAGAATTGATCCCGTAACTCTTAAGAACCGGGTGGTGGAGTGATCGGGACATGGAAGATGCAGAGGGAAAAAATGAAAATAGTAGTTGGTGTAAGTACGAAATAAGGTGTAAAATGCGGCAGGTAGGTCGGGCAGCGTGTAAAACCGGTTCAGATGGGAGACCCTCCTCCCGTCACATGATCCTGTTTCTCACTCCCATTTCATACGCCAATCTGCAGCACGTGAGGGTTCCACCGTCGAAGCTCCGCCCCCGCTCTCACAGTCCCCGGATGGGCGGTGGTTTTCTTTCCGTTCTCCGTTGAAGCGGATCATCGGCTGGGAGCCGGAGGACCGATCTCTGTCTGGGGAACAATTTGATCAAGTTCTCATCGGTCAGTATTGAGGCCGGTCACTCGGGGTGAACGCGACCGACAATTTCCCAACGGTGAGTACTGAGGCCGATCCCGGTGTGGGGGGGGGGAGGGGGGAGATGTTGGGCAGTGAGTCTCGTTCTACTTCCTGGACACAAACCGCAGGGGTCCGTCCGGGTTGTAGGTCCTTCACACTGAAACGCCTGACAGGAGCCGCCGCTCAGCCCCTGGTGTTCTGGTCCCAGGAGCGGGGTGAGGTGGTGATGCCGAGATTGAACCCATCCATTGAGATGTACCTGGGGAACTTTACTTCCAAAAACTGGCCAGTTATCGGCTCCAAGCTCCAGATGGATCGAAGCCTGGGGTCGATAATTGCTTTACATATTCCCATCACACAGAAAGCGGCCATTCGGCCAGCATTGATCGTATGGAGTGTATTACACCAGGGTCAGAATGAGCTGATAACCAACAAACATTTTAGCGTGTTGCTGGTATTTTACAATCAGTTACCATCTGTGCATAATATAAAGTGGGGGGATAAAGCTACAGTTGCAGGAAATTTAAAGTAAGAAGACGAAAATACTGGAAAAGCCGATCGACAGCATCTTGGACAGTTGTAGTTCAGATGTTGGATCTTCCACCATTTCGCCTTTCACGGATGAAACCTGATGTACGGAGTTCCCATATTTTTCTACTTTATAATTTCACATTTTCTTCCTGCTACACTGAGCGGAAGCATGGCAGACAGGTGTGCTGGGCAAGATCCCACACAGCAATGCCATTGTGATCAAACCTGCTCAGTTTAGTTGTTGGAAACAAGCTGAAGTGTATCTGCATCTTCTCACAATCTACAGACCGGTGAACCAGCCTGAGACCCGACCCCGGCAAAGGGTCCTTAGGTTCCAGTTCAACATCAGTTTGTGAATCGGAAATGGCAGGAACACCACGGCAAATCGCCGGCACCAAAACGTCTTTGGATGGGTCATAATATTGGGTTAGTGACTCTGAGGGTATGGAACTGGCAGTATGGAAGCTTCATTCCAGGTTGGCAATTCTACATCTGGATTGGAATTTTCTCAGTCTGCCGTGAAGCTGAAGCCCCGGTCGGCTGGACATTGATTGTGGGGAAATTGTCATCTGCACCACTCAGTGGGACATCATATCTGACAAGTATTCTGGAAACTTTTGAAAAGCTAACTGAAGAGAGATAAAATAGAGCAGTGATGTTATGTACCCGTGGGTATCTTATACCAGTCACGTGACCATGATGTAATTGAAACTATGCTGGAGATGAGGTAATGGTCTTGTGATGGGGGAGTGATGTCATTTTCCCCCCAGTGAGAGGTCATGTGATAGTTTCCCCCCCCCCAACCGGGTATTAAAGGAGAACCCCATCCTGTGACGTGGGCAGTTCGTGGTTGAAAATGGTAGTGACTCCACACTTCCGTTTATTCGGATGTTATGACGCAGATTCATTTAAAAGTGGAGTTTTACTTTCTGCCTTAAGTCAAAGGTTATTGCCGTCAGTTTTGCCATAATACTGCCAGTCCAGTCATTGGAGAGTGAAGATTTAAAGTTCGGTAAGTTAATGATCGAGGAAAGTTGATTTCGACGGTCAAGCAGGTTCGACCTTGTTTGATTCTCATTCAGAAGGAATTTGTCAGCTATGCCCATGATAACTCCTGTTCTGTCGGTAGAATAGAGGGTTGGGTAAAGTTTCGCCAAAGAATGCTCAGTGCCTTTAAGCCGTTTCATTTTCTTCATTATGAATCCTTCGAACAAATCATACTTTGTCTGGGAACAGCAGTAACACGACGTGAAAGAGAATTTAAATGGTTTCAAGAAGTGTCTCCTAAGCGACTGGGTAAAATTTTGGATTTTCGTATTACTACTTATGAGAACTGTCTTTGCTTTACCGTTTTAAGGACTGTTTTTCGGATTCTCGCTTTAAGAACTGTTCGAGCTGCCACATCGTAGCTGACTTCCGGTTGTTAGTCGTTTGTTTACTTTTTGTTTTTTTTTAGCAGTGTTTAATAAATGTTTTATTTGTTATAAAAAGCCTGTTTCAATCATATATTCATTGTTGCTGGATTGTAACATATTCATCTGAACTTTAGAAAAGTCTATAACAAGATCCCTCATGGCAGCTCACCTGGAAGGATAGGTCACGTGGGATTCTCGGGGAGCTGGTGAGCTGGATTCACACCGGGTTCAATGACAGAAAGCAGAGGGTGATGACTGAAGATGGATTTAACGAATGGATGTCCGTGACGAGTGGGAAGTGCATGTCAGTGTCGAGGCCTCGTTAATTAGATATTCATGACATTGGTTTGTAGATGAATGTACATGGCATGGTTAGAAAGTTTGATACTAAATTCAGGAGTCTGCTTCATATTGCAACAGGTTACAATGACTTTTCCCAACTTGCTGTTTCGGATGCATGGCGGGTCTACATTGTGCTTAACAAGGTACCATATACCTATCTGATAATAGACAGGTGATATGTCCAAAGGAATCTTGACCGAGTTTAGATGATAATCATGGTCTTAAAGTTCTGCCGGAGATAGCATAGTGGTTCAGAACAAGATGTCATGATGCTATGTGTGAGATTGCATTGTTCAGGATGTCAGAGTGATTATATATAGACTTAAACCATGGTATTGCCACTGTTGTCAATGCCAGGGGATGTAAAACTGAAAGGAGATGGTGAGAATCAGGTGTGACTGAGAAATCTGTATAATTCAGTGACGAGAGGAATGGATGTCTCATTAATCGGCAGAAATGTTTCAACCCACACTGCTGTAACAGCTGTCCATTACTCACCATAGCGCCACCAGTGGTAGGAGGACCAAAGCAGTGGGTGCTGTCTGCTCAACCTGCCTTGCCATTGCATTGACACATCACTCCCGGTCGAGGACACAAGATTGGCTCCGAAAAGGGAATTGTGTGCAATATAGCACGTAGGTACCCCGGAAGTCCCGGCACGTTGTACAATAGATGGAGAGCGCGGAAATCGATGGGCTCAGCTGGATCAGGCCCTGTCAAGGCTTCAGTGGACAGGCCCAAGATGTTTGGAAGTGTTTGCCTCAGTTTAAAAACAAAACAGTGTTCTACTGTAAACCCCAATTAATGTTTGACCCTCCTGTTATTTGTTTTGTTACAGAGAAACAAAAGCTGATCACACTTGTCCTCACAATGGGTCAATGCGCGGGCAGGGGAGGACTTCCAGTGCCTTCAACATCGGGAAAGGACACGGGTATGTTGGCGAATTATTTTAATTTATAAATACTCTGCTGATTCTGCGGCTGTATTTAGTTCAATATTGGGAATTCACAAAGTGTTTGTGAAAACTGATCAGAGAGATAAGAGAGAGAGTTAACATTTCTGGGTGAAATACAGTCAAACGTAGAAGGTGTACAATTACCGTCTGCTGCTGCTCCTCTAACAGATCGTGATGCACATTGAAATAGCGAGTTACTCTATAAGAAATGACATTCTGCAGATGCTGGAAGTTTTGGGCAATAAAAAGACACACGAAATATTGGCAGAACTCAGCAGGTCAGGCAGCATCCATGGAGAGGAACAAAGATTTGACATTTCGGATGAGGACCACAATGAATGGAAAGTAATGTGGCAATATCTAGAATTTCTGTTCCCTCATTTCCAGTCCGATGAAGGGCCTTGGCCCAAAACGTTGATTGCTTATTCTCCTCCATCCCCATATACATTTACTTCGCATTGTGTTTGGTGATCTTTAGGTTCCAAAGTGAAGTTACTGTCCAGTATGAGGTCAGTAATTTCTTTAATGCTCCTCATTTTCCTTCACAGGTCCGGGCTCAGTGATCAGCGAGCTCCTGGCAAGCTGGGACGATTTCCAGCTGCTGCAGTTGACGGACTTCTACCGGGACAGGCTGGAGCAGGCGATGGAAGGACGGGTTCCCGGAGTGAGCCTGGCGTTAAAGGCTGAGAAACAGTTCAGCAGAGAGGAACATCGGGTGAGTGGGAGGGGGAATGGGTTTGAATTTTCCCACATCACTGGACTGCTGGCCGTAGGATCTCTGACTCAACGGATATTAAATAAGATCAAAGAATAACTGGGAAATAAATACTCCACATGCGATCCGGAACATGTGAATCTGTACCAGAGATGGAAAGAGGTGAAAAGAACCCGCGGACTGGTAGGGAACTGCTCGATCTTCAGAGAGAGTTGAGCAAGTAACAGCATCAATGGCAAATATGACAGGAAGTTTCAATCTGTGAAAAATGTACAGAGTGACGGCAGGATGTCAGTGAGAACCGGGACATCATCAGTGAATGCCACAGGAGCCTGGGTGTGTTCAGTTCTGGGTGGAGATAATTCTGTTACAATCTGTAACTGCAAACAGTGTGAATCAGGGAACATTGCCATGTTGTAACGTGTAATCACTGAGAAAACCTCTACTGGAAAAGGGAAGCGAAAGGTGTCAGATGTCAGCCAGTAATCCGCTGTCATTTTAGACACTGGCGGACTGAGGAGATGAATCACATCATAAATTCTGCAACTTCTCTGAGGCTGTTCAGTCTGTTATATAAAATAAAATCCTCCAGTTTTATTTCTTCCTCTGTGATCGTTATTTTATGATTTCTGTTTTACACCGTCAAATCCGGTGAGGGATTATTTATGGAATTGGAGCCACGTCAATGAAGCGGTCATAGACCAGCCAGGATCTCATTGACTGGTGGACCAGGTGCACAGTGAATGTCCCTCCCTGTGCTCTGCACTCAGAGTGTACACTCCATGTCCAGACAGGATCGGCACCCGTCCGGGTGACTGCTCAGTCTGATCCCGTTACACAGCACATCATTTACTTCTCATTCTCTGTGTAAAACTGTCAGTCCCCAATATGTTCACCGTTACTCTTCACAGAAAATCTCTGATCTCGCTGATAAGGGAGAGCGGGCGGACAGTTCTAAATTCCTCCTGAGCCTGGTGATGGAGAAAGGCTCCCACGCCCGGAGGGTGATGTGGGAAACCTTTGTGAAAATGTGGAATGATGTTCCAATGTTGGACAAAATACTGAACGAAATACTGATATATGGTGAGAAAATATCAGAGATTAACTCAAATTTGGATTGAATAGAGCACACTTTAAAATCTTGCACATCATTCCCTCAATGTGTTTAAATTCAAACAGGTTGTGATCCCTCCCATCGATCAAATACCGCTCAAGGTTTAATCAAGGTTCTCAGTGAGCTAAAAGGTAAGTGAATGTGCATTGAACATTGAAGAGTATAAAACAGGAATAGGTCATTAGTCATATAATATTGTGCCGAACCAGCTGAGAGGTAAATCTACATAACCCAACTCTAATCTCTCCTTCCTGCACCATGTCCATACTCCTCCATCTTCCTTACATCCATGTGTCTACCCAAACGTCTCTTAAAAGCTTCTAATAATTTGTCTCTATCACCTTACCGGGCAGTGCGGTCCATGCAGCCACGGCTCTCTGATGAATAAAAAGCTCTCCCTCACATCATACTTCATTCTACAGCATCTCACCTTCAATACATTCCCTCTGGTAATAGACATTTCAACCGCGACAAACTGATGATCGCTGTCCACTCTATCTCTGCCTCTCATAATGTTCTCAACCTGTGTCAGAGCTCCCCTCGGTCTCCGACGATCCAGAGCAAGGAATCTAATTTCATCCAGCCTCTCATCATAGCACAAGCCCTCTGAACCAGGCAGCATCCCGGTAAACCTCTTCTGCTCCCTCTCTAAAGCCTCAACATCCCTCCGGTAGTGGGGCGGTATGCAATAGCCCAGAATGGGCTGCAGCAGAGTTCATTAAGTTGAAACTTGACCTCTGTTTCCACCAATGGTTGTAAGTTGCGTACGGCGGTTAGGTTGTTGAGCCACAGGGATCTGACCAGGTAAATATGGGCACTGTGACAGAGAACACAGTGAGACACATGGAAGCATGTTTCTTAGAGCAAATGTTTTCAAAGGTCATTTTGAGGAAAGAGGCAGAGAGCCTCGTGGAGAAAGGGAGAGGGGGATATGGAAAATGGAATTAAAAACTTATATTTCTTCACACAAGATGTCAAAATCTTCTCTTGACAGCCACTGCCCTCTCCTGAACAGACTCTTTCTTAACCGTTTTCTAAACTACCCCCAGCAGATTATCTTTTCTTAGAGTTGGGCGTCCACTGAAGTTCCAGTCACAGAATAGTAATAATAGCATCACTTTAATTAGAAAATCAGGTGACATCCTAACTGGTCTGTTCAACCACAGAGCAGAATATGAACACATTGTGTTCACATCTACACCCCCTAGTGCAAACACTGCTACGGTGTTAGAGAGGGTGAGATTGGGGGACATATTCCTCAGCTCTGTCCACAGAAGCTGAAATTCATGTCTGCCGGTGTTGTGCGCTGGACACTGTGGAAGGGTGAGAGATGGGAATTAGGACAGAGAAACCAAGGGTTATGGGATCGCAGCAAGGAAGGTGAAAATGACTGAAAATATCTCTAAATAATATTGCAATTAGTTAAACTATGACTGTCTGGATGGAAAGCTCAATACATCTATAGGCCCATCATGACTGTGAAAACGGAGCCCGGGGCAGTTCCTGGGCTCAAGAGATTGTGAGGCTTCATCACTGCAGACTGAGGTAGATCACTCAACTGCACATTTAACAGAGGAGAGAGCTTAGGAAAGACAAACATCACAAAACTTATTAATATTGCATCAGCCCATGTTTTACCTGATTATTCAAAGCTCTCAACAGAAATATAAGGAACCTCTGCCAGAACCCTGGTACTGTCTCTCTCAATTACAAGAACAAATTCCAAAGATGATAATTTAAATATGGGACCAGAGTGAGATGAATCAGGATGTTTACAAACTACTCACCTCTGTTAATGCTGTTCCAGTCCACATCATATCAATGAAACCCCTCAGTTTCTCTGCACCATGGGTTTGGTAAATCGCTACAAGCTTTTTGTTCACTATTCCTCATGTTGTTTGCCGAGGGAACAAACAAGACAGTGAAATTCCTACAGCCATTTCTGTACATGTAACAGAATCTCTCCATGACTATTGAAGAACACCATTTCTATCACTGTCATATTCTCTAAAGAAAATATGTCTACAATTAATGTTTTCCTACGCCCCCAATTACAGCCGAACACTTTGAATGGAGACCCCACACACCCCTGACAGGGTTCAGATACACTGCGAGACCCCACACATCTCTGACATGGTCCTGACACACTGTGTCACCATCACACCACTGATAAGGTCTTCTCACATTATGAGACCTCACAGATCGCTGGCAGGGTCCCGAAACTCTGTGAGACCCCATATATCGCGAACAGGGTCCTGACACACTTTGAGACCACACTCATCGCTGGCAGGTCCTGACACACAGCCAGACACCAGACAACCCTGACAGGTTCCGGGCATACTGTGGGACCACACACACCCCTGACAGGATCCTGACACATTGTGAATCCCCACCCACTAAAGACAGGGTCCTGACACACAGTGAGAACCCACAAACACCTGGCAGGGTCCAGACACATTGTGAATCCCCACCCACTAATGACAGGGTCCTGACACACTGTGAGACCACACACCCCTGACAGGGTCCTGACACATTGTGAATCCCCACCCACTAATGACAGGGTCCTGACACACAGTGAAAACCCACACACCCTGGCAGGGTCCTGACACATTGTGAATCCACACACACTAATGACAGGGTCCTGACATACTGTGAGACCACACACACCCCATGACAGTGTCCTGACACATTGTGAATCCCCACCCACTAATGACAGGGTCCTGACACACAGTGATACCACACACACCTGACAGGGTCCTGACACATTGTGAATCCCCACCCACTAATGACAGGGTCCTGACACACTGTGGGAACCCACAAACACCTGGCAGGGTCTTGACACACAGTGAGACCACACACACCACTGACAGGGTTCCGACGCAGACACCCCACACACCCCTCGCAGATTCCTGACACACTGTGAGAACCCACAAACACCTGGCAGGGTCCAGGCACATTGTGAATCCCCACCCACTAATGACAGGGTCCTGACGCACTGTGAGACCACACACCCCTGACAGGGTCCTGACACATTGTGAATCCCCACCCACTAATGACAGGGTCCTGACACACAGTGAAAACCCACACACCCTGGCAGGGTCCTGACACATTGTGAATCCACACACACTAATGACAGGGTCCTGACATACTGTGAGACCACACACACCCCATGACAGTGTCCTGACACATTGTGAATCCCCACCCACTAATGACAGGGTCCTGACACACAGTGATACCACACACACCTGACAGGGTCCTGACACATTGTGAATCCCCACCCACTAATGACAGGGTCCTGACACACTGTGGGAACCCACAAACACCTGGCAGGGTCTTGACACACAGTGAGACCACACACACCACTGACAGGGTTCCGACGCAGACACCCCACACACCCCTCGCAGATTCCTGACACACTGTGAGAACCCACAAACATCTGGCAGGGTCCTGACACACACTGAAACCCCACCCACATATGACAGGGTCCTGACATACTGTGAGACCCCACAAACACCTGACAGGGTCCTGACACACAGTGAGACACCAGACAACCCTGACAGGTTGCGGGCGTACTGTGGGACCACACACACCCCTGACAGGGTTCGGACACATTGTGAATCCCCACCCACTAATGACAGGGTCCTGACACACAGTGAGAACCCACAAACACCTGGCAGTGTCCTGACACATTGTGAATCCCACCCACTAATGACAGGGTCCTGACATACTGTGGGACCACACACACCCCTGACAGGGTCCTGACACATTGTGACTCCCCACCCCACTAATGACAGGGTCCTGACATACTGTGAGACCACACACACCCCTGACAGGGTCCTGACACATTGTGAATCCCCACCCACTAATGACAGGGTCCTGACATACTGTGAGACCACACGGACACCTGGCAGGGTCCTGACACATTGTGAATCCCCACCCACTAATGACAGGGTCCTGACACACTGTGAGACACCAGACAACCCTGACAGGCTCTTTGACACACTGTGAGACCCCACAAACACCTGGCAGGGTCCTGACACACTGTGGGACCACACACACCCCTGACAGGGTCCTGACATACTGTGAGACCACACGGACACTCAGCAAGTTGCTGATACATAGAGACACCCACGCACTCCTGACAGGATCCTGTCACGCTGTGAGACCCCACACGCAGCTGACAGGGTTCCGACACAGACACCCCACACACCCCTCGCAGATTCCTGACACACTGTGAGACCCCACAAACACCTGGCAGAGTCCTGACACACAGTGAGACCACACGGACACCCAGCAAGTTGCTGATACATAGAGAGACCCACGCACTCCTGACAGGATCCTGTCACGCTGTGAGACCCCACACACACCTGACAGGGTTCCGACACAGACACCCCACACACACCTCGCAGATTCCTGACACACTGTGAGACCCCACAAACACCTGACAGGGCCCTGACACACTGTGAGACCCCACAAACACCTGGCAGGGTCCTGACACACAGTGAGACCACACACACCCCTGACAGGGTCCTGACTTACTGTGAGACCCCACAACATCTGGCAGGGTCCTGACACATTTGTGAATCCCCACCCACTAATGACAGGGTCCTGACATACTGTGGGACCCCACACACCCCTGACAGGGTCCTGACACATTGTGAATCCCCACCCACTAATGACAGGGTCCTGACATACTGTGAGACCCCACAAACACCTGGCAGGGTCCTGACACACAGTGAAACCACACGGACACCCCTGACAGGGTCCGGACACACAGTAACACCACACACACCCCTGACAGGGTCCTGACACACTGTGAGACCACACGGACACCCAGCAAGTTGCTGATACATAGAGAGACCCACGCACTCCTGACAGGATCCTGTCTTGCTGTGAGACCCCACACACCCCTGACAGGGTCCTGACACATTGTGAATCCCCACCCACTAATGACAGGGTCCTGACACACAGTGAGACCACACACACCCTGGCAGGGTCCTGACACATTGTGAATCCCCACCCACTAATGACAGGGTCCTGACACACAGTGAAACCACACGGACACCCCTGACAGGGTCCGGACACACAGTAACACCACACACACCCCTGACAGGGTCCTGACACACTGTGAGACCACACGGACACCCAGCAAGTTGCTGATACATAGAGAGACCCACGCACTCCTGACAGGATCCTGTCTTGCTGTGAGACCCCACACACCCCAGACAGGGTCCTGACACATTGTGAATCCCCACCCACTAATGACAGGGTCCTGACACACAGTGAGACCACACACACCCTGGCAGGGTCCTGACACATTGTGAATCCCCACCCACTAATGACAGGGTCCTGACACACAGTGAGACCACACACACCCTGGCAGGGTCCTGACACATTGTGAATCCACACCCACTAATGACAGGGTCCTGACACACAGTGAGAACCCACACACCCTGGCAGGGTCCTGACACACTGTGAATCCCCACCCACTAATGACAGGGTCCTGACACATTGTGAATCCCCACCCACTAATGACAGGGTCCTGACACACTGTGAGACCACACGGACACCCAGCAAGTTGCTGATACATAGAGAGACCCACGCACTCCTGACAGGATCCTGTCACGCTGTGAGACCCCACACACCCCTGACAGGGTTCCGACACAGACACCCCACACACCCCTCGCAGATTCCTGACACACTGGGAGACCCCACACACACCTGACAGGGTTCCGACACAGACACCCCACACACCCCTCGCAGATTCCTGACACACTGGGAGACCCCACACACACCTGACAGGTTCCAGGTACACTAGGAGACCCCCACACACCTCTGAAAGCGTCCTGATACACTGAATCCCCACACACACCTGACTGGTTCCTGACACACTGTCAGACGGCTCATACCCCTGACAGGGTCCGGACACACTGTGAATCCCCGCCCACTAATGACAGGGTCCTGACATACTGTGGGACCTCACACACCTCAGACAGTGTCCCAACACACCGTGAGACACCACTCACCACTGACAGGGTCCTGACACATTGTGAAGCCCCTAAAACCACTGACAGGGCCTTGACACACTATGACACCCCACACACCCCTGACAGGGTCCAGACACGCCTTTAGACACCACAGAACCTTGGCAATGTCCTGATGCACTGTGAGTCTCCACACACCCCTGACAGGGTCCAGACACGCCGTTAGACACCACACAACCTTGGCAAGGTCCTGCTGCACTGTGAGTCTCCACACACCCCTGACAGGGTCCAGACACGCCGTTAGATACCACAGAACCTTGCCAAGGTCCTGATGCACTGTGAGTCTCCACACACCCCTGACAGGGTCCAGACACGCCTTTAGACACCACACAACCTTGGCAAGGTCCTGATGCACTGTGAGTCTCCACACACCCACGACAGGGTCCAGACACGCCGTTAGACACCATACAACCTTGGCAAGGTCCTGATGCACCGTGAGTCTCCACACACCCCTGACAGGGTCCGGACACGCCGTTAGACACCACAGAACCTTGGCAAGGTCCTGATGCACTGTGAGTCTCCACACACCCCTGACAGGGTCCAGACACGCTGTTAGACACCACACAACCTTGGCAAGGTCCTTATGCACTGTGAGTCTCCACACAGCTCTGACAGGTTCCCAGTACTCTGTGAGACCCTACACATCCCTAGCAAGTGTCCTGAGACACTGTGAGACCCCACACGTCCCTAACAGGTTCCCGGCACTCTGTGATAACCTACATGTCCCTGACACACTGAGATCAGATCTTATCAGGGAGATTATTGTAATGGTCCCTTATGAGGCAGCTAGGGACTGCATAATAGAATAGGATACGCAAAATAATGTAGCAGAAGTGAGAGGAAAGCTAGTTGATTTGGAAGCTTCTAAAATCTAACAATAGGTAACAAAAAGAAGCATAAAGAAGGGATGAAGACAAAAGAAATAAGTTATAGTCTATCACACAGAAAATGATGGAGAAACTCAGCACATCTATGGAGAAAGTACAGTAAACGTTTCGAGCTGAGAACATTCGATGGGACTGGAGATAAAACTCTGGGGAGTCGATTTGAAAGCTGGCGGGCGGGGTGGGAGGGGAGAGAGAAATTCCAAACGATAGGTGAAATTTGGAGGGGGAGGGATGAGCAAAGAGCTAGGAAGTTGGTTAGTAAAAGAGACAGAAGGCATGGAAGAAAGGAAAATAGTGGGTGGAGAGAGCAAAAGAGGGAGGCGTAGTTGATCTCGGTATGGTCTGTTGTCTCTCGATGAAACCAGTGCTGACTCGGATCCTGTTACTGCTATCCACATTTACCGTTATTTCATCTTTTATAATTGACTCCAGCATCTTCCCTACCACTGATGTCTGGCTAACTGGTCTATCATTCCCTGTTTTCTCTCTCCCCTCTTTGTTAAAAAGCGAGATAACTTTAGCTATCCTCCAATTCTCAGGAACCGATCCTGAATCTATAGAACATTGGAAAATAATTACCAATGCGTCCACGATTTCTAGAGCTACCTCCTTAAGTACCCTGGGTTGCAGACCATAAGGCCTTGGGGATTTATCAGCCTTCAGTCCCATCAAACTACCCAATACATTTTTCTGCATAATGTGCATTTCCTTCAGTCCCTCCATTATCCTATGTCCTCTGGCCACTATTATATTTGGGAGATTGTCTGTGTCTTCCCTAGTGAGGACAGATCCACAGTATCTGTTCAACTCGTCTGACGTTTGCTCACTCTTCATAGTAAATTCACCTGTTTCTGCCTTCAAGGGCCCAACTTTAGTTTTAACTAATGTTTTCCTCTTCACATACCTAAAGAAGCTTTTACTATCCTCCTTTATAGTCTCCGCATATTGTCTTTTTTTTAGTAATCTTTTATTGTTCTTTAAATGTTCCCAGTGCTCTGGCTTCCCGCTCATCTTTGCTATGTTATACTTCTTCTCTCTTATGTTTTATACTCTCCTTGACTTCCCTTGTTAGCCACGGTGAGAATCACTGATCCTGCCGCTCCCTCTCAAATTGTAGATTAAAACTTAACATATTATTGTCACAACCTCCTAATGGCTCCTTTACCTAGAGTTCCCTTATCAAATCCGGTTCATTACACAACACTAGATCCAGAATTGCCTTCTCCCTGTTAGGCTCCAGCACAAGCTGCTCTGAGAATCCATCTAGGAGGCACTCCACCAACTCCCTTTCTTGGGGTCCAGTACCAATCTGATTTTCCCAGTCTACCTGCACGTTGAAATCCCCCATTACAACTGTAGTATTACCTTTGCAACATGCTAATTTTAGATCTTTATTCAACTTGCACCCTATATCCAGGCTACTATTTGGGGGTCTGTAGATAACTCCCATTAGAATCTTTTTGCCCTTACAATTTCTCAGTTCTACCCATACTGACTCTGCATCTCCTGATTCTATGTCACTCCTTGCAAGGGACTGTATTTCATTCCTCACCAGCAGAGCCACCCCACCCCGTCTGCCCACCTGTCTGTCCTTCCGATAGGATGTATATCCTTGAATATTCATTTCCCTGCCCTGGTCCTCTTGCAGCCATGTCTCTGTTATTCCTACAACATCATACTTACCAACTTCCAACTGAAATTCAAGCTCATCTATATATAATATTTTTAATCCATTACTCCCCTTCTTGTCACATTGGTCCTATTGCACTTGGCCATACTCTCCGATCCCCTCCGGAGCTTTCTGCCCCGTAAATTCTGATGTCTTTCTTAACTTTTCTTATTCACTCTTTCCCTTTAACTCCATCCTTATATTTCCAGTTCGTCTCCTCCCCACACTTATTAGTTTAAACACACGCGTGTTGCAGTGGCAAACCTGCCTGCCAGAATGCTGGTCCCCTGACTGCTAAGGTGCAACCCGTCCCTTTTGTACAATTCATCCTTACCCCGAAACTGATCCCAGTGGTCTAAGAATCTAAAACCCACAGCTCTGCCAGTCGTCTGTCTCTTTGGCTTTGCTTCAGTGCCAATTTTTGACTCGCAGACCCGTCCACCTCTCAGACTGGCAGTGTCTTCTGTCCCAAGCTTCCAAGAGGGTGAACATGATTTCAAGAGGCACATCCCCCGGGGTCTCCTGTACTTCAAGCTTCCATCTCTTCCTCATCGTCGCCCCCGTTCTCTCCTCTGTTATCTTCGGATGTAACGATTTCACTGTAGGTCCTGTCCAGAAAACTCACGTTTTTCCTGGATGAACCTGAGGTCATCCAGTTGCCTCTCCAGTGCCCTAACACGGTCTTTCAGGATCTGAACCTGGACACGCTTTTCACAGTTGTAGCAGCCGGAAACACCATCAGTGTCCCTGACCACCCACATCAGGCAAGCATCACACTGAACCAATTTACCTGTCATCTCTTCACCACCTCTCACCCTCACCAACTGTGGCGTAGTCTCCTCCCTCAGCTTCCTCGCCAAAGACTCGCTCTTTCCTCACAAGGACCTTTCCTCAACAAGGCTGCTCCCCGAGTCAAAGCCGCAAAGCTCAACTCCTTTACTGGCCGCTCCACTTGAGCTACCCCTCTATTTATTTGTCTGAGTTTTTCAAGCTGCTTGGTCACCTGAGCTCGATTGCTCAATCAGCTGCTTTCTGCTGATTCTGAGCTATTCAAATCTTGAATTATCTAATTAACTGCTTTCTGTTAAGATATTCAAATCGTAATTGACTTGATTGCACAGTCAAACTGCCAAAATCTCTCAAGCCAAAGACTCGCAGTTCCCTCACAAGGCTCTACCCTCGACAAGGCCGCTCCATGAGTCAAAGCCCCAAAGCTCCAGACCTCTACTGGCAGCTTTGCACTGGCCGCTCCACTTGAGCTACCCCTCTATTTATTGGTATCAGTCTTTCAAAACCGCTTGGTCACTTGACCTTGGTTGCCCAATCAGTTGCTTCTGCTGGGCTCCTTTACTGACCGCATTTGTTGATGATACAAAAATTGGCGAAGGGGCAGATAGTGCTGAGGAAGCAATGCGATTGCAGCAAAACTTCGACGAATTGGAAGAGTGTCGCAAATGGATTACAATGTTGGGGAATGAATGGTAATGCATTTTGGCTAGAGAAACAATAGGGTGGACTATTATCTAAATGAGGAGAATGCTTAAACATCACAGTGTAATGAGACTTCATGCTGGCTGCTACCAAAATTCCTCGGTCTCTGCTCTCTTTAACTCCCGAGCTGTAAACAACATGGTTTTCAAACGTGTATTTAAAGCCATAGACCAGTGGTCTCTCCCGTTTCCACAGACGTTGGCTGACCTGTACTCACATCTACATTAGCGTCCTTCGACAGCTGTGATGCAGAGGGCAGGCCAACATGCTGCATAACTGTGGCTAACAGGACAACGGGTAGTCAAAACTGTCCAAACGTATCACCGGCACCCCCATCCCACCTCTCATCAGGGACGTATATACAGAACGGCTCTGGAAAAGGGCCAGCAGCGTTAGGAAGGATCCCACCTATCCTGCCTATGGGCTGTTTGCCCCGCCCCATGAGGGAGGAAGCTACATAGCATCCACAGCAGGACCACCAGACTCAAAATCAGTTACTTTCCTCAAGCAGTAAGACAGATCAACACATCCACAACTAACAACCGCACCCCACCACCAGAACGATTGAAAAAAAAATACTGAGTTTTCCATTGCATACACTATCTGAGTTTGAGCTTCATCAGAGCCAGAATAACAATTATTTCCTTCTCCTTTACACTCGTGTATATTCAATCTTGGATCTGTTGAGCATTTACAACACAGACTCTTTAAGAGACCCGGTACTGCAGATCTGCCGTCTCGAACCATTTTCTGGACGAACCCAGTGAGCTGAGCATCATCTGTGATGATGGAAGTGGGGGGTGGGTGGATTGTCTGTGGTTTGTGTCAAAATGCTGACTGTCTTAATCTCCTGAACAAGACATTGACATTTTCTCCCCCAGCCACCCAGCCACAGAGCAGATGCTGATCAGCGAATATACTTCTTTGCATTTTGAATCAGTGATGTTGAGAGGGGAGGGGGGAGCTGTGATTCCCCGACCTGTTCCTTTGACAGAATGCCAACGTCCCTTTTCTCTATCTCCACACACACCTCTTCAACAATGGGGATTAAAAGTTTCTTCCACATGAACAGTGATATCTGTGGCTGTAGTGAGAGGGTGTCCAGTACGGGACAGTCGGGGGTCAGTAAACTACCAGGGAAATTCTCATCTTCACAGCACAGTTAATATGGAAATATGATGACCATGTGTTTATCCAGACCAGGCCTCTCTGTTCAGTCAGGGGACTGTTATGCAAATTTACTTTACTGTACGGACATTCATTGATTAATTCAACTAATGCAATAGCTTTGGGCTCACTCTTGTGTGCTTAAATAATGAGTTCTGAGTTGAGACATCTAACAGTTTGAACACTGTCTGTTCCCATTGAAGATGTTCAACAGAAACACATGGAGACTCTGCGGGCACAAACTGAAACACTGAGAGTGAACACGATCCTGGTGAGGGAGAAGGTGAAGGTTTTCCACCTGGTTGATCGATACGCTGAGCTCATCGTCATTTCTGCTGTTCGAGATCGGAGACTGGTTGAACATGAGCTGCTGGCAAGACGCAGAGACCACGAGCGTTGGAGAGAGAAACATCTCCACGGAGAGATGGAAAAAATCCAGACTGATCAGTTATTCCAGAGCAGCTTTTCCCGAAGTAAATCCGAATCTGGGAGATCAGCAGCAGTGGCCGGAGTCGCGGGGATTGGGAAAACAACAATGGTACAAAAGATTGTTTATGACTGGGCCATGGGGAAGATATTCCAACAATTCCAGTTTGTCTTTAGTTTCAAATTCCGGGAGTTAAACTCCATTAACTGCAGAACAAACCTGAGGGAACTGATTCTGGATCAGTATCCTTACTTTGGGAATTTCCTGAGAGATGTCTGGAAGAACCCACAGGGATTGTTGTTCATATTCGATGGTTTGGATGAATTCAAACACAGAATCTATTTTGCAGACAAATGGAGAGATACAGAACCTAAGCACCAGTGTCCAGATCCCGAGTGCTGGTGTGAAGTGTCTGACATTGTGTACAGTTTAATCCAGGGCAAGCTGCTCCCAGGGTGTTCGGTGCTGGTGACCACACGCCCCACTGCGTTACATTTATTGGAAAAGGCAGATATCAGGGTCTGGGCAGAAATCCTGGGATTTGCTGGTGAGCAATGGAAGGAATATTTCATGAAGCATTTTGATGATCAGACGGTGGCGGCAGCTGTTTTCAAACACGTGAAGGAGAACGAGATCCTGTATACCATGAGCTACAACCCCTCCTACTGCTGGATCCTCGCACTTGCACTCGGCCCTTTCTTCACACAAAGAGGCAGGGACCCACAGCAAATTCCCAAGACCATCACCCAACTGTATTCCTACTATATTTACAGCATCCTGAAAAACCACAGCCGTGAGATGGAGAACCCCCGTGATGTGTTACTCAGGGTTGGTCAGATGGCCTTCAGAGGAGTGTCCGATAAGAGAACTGTGTTTACAGATGGAGATTTGAACAACTACAATCTGCAGCCATTCCAGTTTCTGTCTGGGTTCCTGATGGAGCTTTTGGGGAGAGAGGATTCTGCCCAGTGTGTGGTGTACACATTCCCACACCTCACCATCCAAGAGTTTGCAGCTGCAGTCGCACAATTCCTGACTATACATCCCGAGGATATCCTGAAATTCCTCACTGAAGCCCACAATACGACAGATGGGCGATTTGAGGTATTTCTCCGTTTTGTTGCTGGTCTCTCCTCCCCAATGACAGCTCGAGGTCTGGAGGAGTTTCTGGGTCCATTTCCTCATGAAACAACCTGCCGGGTGATGGACTGGGTGAAGGAGGAGGTTAAACGCCAGAGTGAAAACACATCGAGTGAAGCTGGTAAAAGGAGGCTCCTGAACACATTTCACTACCTGTTTGAGTCTCAGAATCGTGAACTGACTCAGACCGCACTGGGATCTGTGGAAGAACTTTCATTCAGTGGAATGACACTGATCCCAGTTGACTGCGCGGTCCTGTCTCATGTTGTCAAACTCTGTGATACAATAAAACGTCTCGACCTGTCGTACTGCCACATTTTGTGTGAAGGAATCCAGCAGCTGGGACCCTGGCTGCACAAGTTCCAGGTATTGAGGTAACTTAATTTTTCTCTCACTCTGAACTGTGAAATTGTTCCTTTGTGTTGTTTCAATGTAAAGGGATTTGGGTAAAACTATAGTGAATATGATTGTGAAGAATTGTGACAAATGCGATCCCCCTTCCTCCTGTGAGATGTCTCTTCCCCAACTCCGTTCCTGCTGTGGAATCTCTCTTCTCCATCCCGCTTCGTCCTGTGGGATCTCTCTTTCACATCCCCCTTCCTCCTTCATGTCCCGTCTTTCCATCCTTTTCCTCAGATGGTGTCATTTCCCACCGACATTTCTCTATTCACAAATCTTCCTCACTTTGGGACTTTACCCCTTCAACCCTGTCCCTTCCGATCCACTCACAAGTCAGGAACACTTTCCTAACCATCGCGCAATGAGACAGAATATGAGGAGTTTACAGGGTCACACCGACAGACTAAATTACTGACATCAGTGAATCCCCTGTAACTGGTCAGTGAGGGACATTGACAGTGATGGGAACACTGATCAGTGATTTACTGAAAGGTTCAATGTTTCCTGAAATAACCGAGTGAGAGAAATTCCTTCAGACCCATTCATTAATTTGTCTGTTTCTGTTTAGTCTTGAGCGGAATGACCTGGGAGATTCAGGAGTGAAACTGGTGTCTGCGGCTCTTGGGAACCCGGAGTGTAAAATACAGACACTGAAGTGAGTACCAGACTGTGGGAGATTGTGTTTACAGACACTGGGTGTCTGACACTGAACATTAATGTGATCAGTAATTGTGTTACTGATAAATTCTGGAAATTTGTACAGCCCCTGTCTCTCTGTGTCCTTCACCCTCACTCTATCTCTCATTTCCAGTCTGAACCATGTCGAACTTACAGATTCTGGTGCTGAGGATCTCGCCTCCGCTCTCAGTACAAACCGATCACTGATAGAGCTGGACCTGGGATGGAACCCGCTCACAGACCAGTCTGTCCCCGCTCTCCGCCGGCTCATACTGACCCACCCGAGTCTGGAGCAGATCATGTGAGTGTCTGTGTTAATGTTCAATGTGATAAAAATTTCATCAGATCCGCGGGTTTTCTGGTACCCCAGTACCCTGTTACTGACACGGTTATATAATCTGGTTTCTTTTTCATCTTTATTTTTCCATCCGTTTCAGGCTGGCGGTGAATAATTTCAGTGGGACTGGGGAGAATGAACTGGAGTCTCTACAGGAGTCTAGACCCGGACTGAGACTGTACCTGTAAACGTCTGAATGTGTGAATATACCCGTCCACAAGATGGAGACAATTTGGCCGATAACCCCCCACCCCCCTTTAACTCCCGCCCTTATCTTTCCGCACTCCAGAAGCAATTCGCAAGGGTTCAGAAATGACCCTGGATCTGCGGTGATCTGGGACACGGCCCTGAAGTGTGATTTGATAATCATCAGTTCCGTGATGCAGAGTGACAGTGAGAAACGGGACTGATTATTCAAACTGCCCCTGGTTGTCGCCGGTCAGTTAATTGTGTGTGACTGTGAGTGAGTCGGGAGCAACTCATTTATTCCCGCACGTCAGCAGCTCACAAATCGTTTAATTTACATTTGTCGATGAAATCAATAAACCGCTGTAACATCCTGTCTTCGTTTCGGACGAGTTTGATTTGAGGTTTCTGCTGTCCCCCTCACCCTGGGTGCCCAGGATCTCATCTCCACCCAGCCCCCTTGCTGGGAAACTCAACCGCTCCTTACACTCCACAAAGAAAGGGAGGGGGGACAGAGAGAGAGCTGGCCTTATTTGGCGGTCCTGCATTTCTTTCTACCATGACACTGCGAGGGGAATGCTAACTACACGGATATCTTAAGGACAAAGCAGGAGTTGAAAACGCCGGTATACGGAGCGGATTCTGTACATGGGAGAATATATTCTGTTAAATTATGCCAGCATTTCCCAGAGACAAACGTGTTGGTGGTTGCGCTTATAACTCATAGAACAACGAGTGGCACCCTTAACAGCCAATTGTATTCCTACAGCTAATTGAACTCCACAATATTTCAAAATCCAACTGTTCCTCAGGTGGATTCAACAGCGGCTTTGTCCGTCACTAAGGTTTAAAAGTCCACAGCACGGGCAGGAAATTCGCGCGCACACACACACACACACACACACACACACACACACACACACACACACACACACACACAATGTGGGAAGATGGTTTAAGAGATGGAGGGAACCGTGCACAGCTCTGAGCTTCATGTTATTGGAAATAAACATTATACTGGGAATCTGATCAAAATGAGGTAAGCACTGATGTGGTCCAGTGCTGATGAAGAACTACACAGCTTGTCGGTACAGCGAGTACATTTCATATCTGGTGGCACATAGTGGGACGTGTTGGGGTGGTTTTGGTGTCTGACCGACCAAAGTGGATCTGCTGAATATATATTAAAAAATCAATGACGTTAATTGAAAGTCTGCAGAAGGAAACTGGGAAGGTTCTCATGTGTCCCTGGATCACGTCCACACTGAGGGGAAACCGGTTCTACTTGCAGAGGAAACAGCAGGCGTGACTGTGAAAAGTGCCGAAAATGCTGGAAACATCGATTCCGGAATGCTTGTGGGAAGAGAGCCACAGTGAAAGTTTCAGGTTGGAAAATGGGAACTGTTCTGACCGCTGACAATACAAATGTGGAAAAGTTGTAAACAGAGCCGCTGACTGCTCACTTACTGGTCTCGTTGCACATTTTGGTAAAATTACGCAGAAGGATCTAAGTGAGCTAATGCCAATAGTATTAAAGTGTTTGTGTTACATGCCGACAGCTTTTGGACCCGAGACACCGGTGATGTAATTTGTTGGTTCAATAGCAGAATCAAAGGTGGGACTCCGTTACTGCAGATTGATCCCCTGTATAAATCATAGCTTGTTGCTGTATTCAGCCCAGAGTGTCTTGCCGAGCTGTGGAATTCAGGACAATAGCGTTCACTGCGTCACTCAAGTGGGATATACAGTAATGTGGCGGATAGAAGACATTTACTACCCTGTTATTTCAGCCGTTGGAATTCCCGGTAAGTCGCTATCACATCTGCAAACGGCAGAAACTGAGAGTTAATTCTGATATTCGGAAGTGTTTCTCTAGCTACGTGCTTCCACAGTTACCTGCCGTGTCCCCGTATTTCTGCCGTGGGCGGAACGCGCTGACAATATTACTCCCATTGCTTTGGAAGCGGGTCTAATGGAGCCGAGATGCTGCCTTTGACTGAATTCCTCTCTCCTGATTGGATATCATGGAATAATTGTGAATCGAATTGTCTGCACAGTAGGACACGGGCTATACTACATCTGTGAGAACCAGCCGTCCTTCTGTTACGTCCGTATAAATCGTCTGTGAATTGCGCGGCTTGGTTATGGAACAGAGAGAATAGCTCATTGATTTCCGACATGTGAGTAGAGGGAACTGCAGGTGTGGATTTAATTTCATTCCTGTGCTGTTCAGAGCCAGTGATGCTGTATTGAATGTCCATCCTTTACTGCGCCCGAGGAAGAATTTAAGCAGCTCTCCTCTCGTCGGCTTACGAATTCATTTTGATTTAACACTATTACAAAATTCGCGCAAGTTCTCTTCCACGCCGATAATACATGGCTTCTTATGTACTGGGGATTCTACGCTGTGAGCCAGAAAAAAACCCCCACAAAATCTAATCTAATTCTATCACACGGCTGCTCCGTTACCCTGACTAGTCAGTAATTTCTCTGCTTCTTTTCTTCTATTTTGCAGTTAACCAGTTGGCGATTGCTATCTTCTCCCGAGGTAAGCGCGGTCTCTCCAAATGTCTCAGACGGAACCTGCTGGGAATGGCAGCGGCCGATCTCCTGGTCGTTATCTCTGACCCTCCGCTGAAGTGGAAGGTTATGAAATACTTCTGGTCTTCCTTCCTCCATTGAACTCCCGTTTACAAGTTCGTCCCTTGCTTCCTTTGAGCAAGCACCTGAATCTCTGTCTGGCTGACAGTCGCCTTTACCAATGACAGTTTTGTGGTCATTTGTTGTGAAAAGTTGAAAAGAAAATATTGCATCGAATGAACGGTTGTTATAGTCATAGGCACGGTGAGTGTTCTGGGCTATTTAGAATGTATCCCTTTCTACTTTACATTAGATCCGTTGGTGCTAGTTAACGGAGTTTCCTATGGCTGTTTGACCAGAGCGAGATTCGTGGGTCGCCCTCGTGGGTCGCACTCAGATGATTCACCGTATTTTCATTCCTTGTCTCCCGTTTATTCTGATTTTATTGTTCAATGCTCTGACAGTTAGACGGATTTTTTCCGCCAATAAAGTCCGGATGGTGCTCCCCGGCAGCGACGGAAAGGATGACAGGACCCGGAAATGGAGAACCGAATGAAATCCGTCGTTTTACTATTCAGTATAACCGGTAGTTTTATATTTCTGTGGTTAACACTGGTGGTTTTTTGATATCTACGTACTGATTGCAAATATCCCTCGTTACAGGGACGCGGATCCGACTTATATCGCAGTATCCACGGCGACGATGCTGCAGATCCTCAGCTCCTGCACCAACACATGTATTTACTCAGAGCAATTTCAGAGAGGAGCTGCAGAACGCGGTGAAACACCCACTGAAACTGTTAACCAAATTCCTTAAATCGTAGATCGGCTTGCTGATTTCTGCAGGTGTTTTGTCAAACACCATGTTTCCTTCATAATTTATCCACTTGCCGATACGGTATGCAGAACCACGGGTAACAACTGAGCGCTCGGAAATACGCATGCATTTTGTGATGATATATTTCACTCGCTGCTTACCCAGTACAGGTGAAATGTGTCGTTCATCGAACGTGTAATATGTAATGGTCACCTCAGCAGTAATTCACCCCGATGAAGGGTCTATAGTCGGGTCACGCCCGTTTTATTGTAATAATGTCCATTACCTCTGACAGTGATTTAATCCGGGTTGGTCCAGTTAGGAAAAATCCTCTCCATTTCTACATTCTCTCCGTTGTTTCTGATTCATTCTTTTTAGTGATGCTCACGGTGTTTTACTCTCAATATCTTTCACGTTGTCCTCGTTTACTCCTTCCCCCACGTCCACTTCTCATCAAAATTTAATCTCATTGCAGACTAGTGAGTTTCATCGTGAGGGAAGATGAACGGGCTGAAACAGAGCGTGTATATTTTTCTTTTTTTTTACTCTATCTCCATCTCCGACCTGCTCCCTCGTTGTCCCTGCATATCTCCCACGCCTTTATCTCTGTTCATATCCCAAGGCCTCGTGACAATCTGTTTCTTTCCTTCGCCATCTATACTCTGTTTCACTCTTACCACACGTCCGGTTCCCTACAGAAAAAAATAAGTCTCATTCGGGAATATATATTTCTATTGATGATAAGTGCACGCTGAAATTTAATGAACTTCCAGAGCAACTGCAAAAAGTTATTTGTTTTGTTTCTCTCCCGAACGAACTGAGTTCTATCTGGAAGGTTTGCCGATGTTTGAAAAATAAAAGAATGATACTGGAAATCCGAATTAAAATTGTTTTTAATGATGTTGCACTACTTTCTTACGGAACATTACTCACTCTGTTGCATTTCCAGTTCCGTCTCACTACTGTCTGTCCTGCAACCGATTAGCGGTACACAACACTGGTGATTCTCCTCGCCCGGGGCTGACAGAAGTAAGAGTTGACACGACCGATATCTTTTCGAACGCACAATAGATTTATGCACCTCGCGCCAGTTACTACTAACTCGACGCTTTGTTATAAATAATGTTTCTAGTGAAACTTAAGGATTATACTTAAGGTGCAATGTAAATACATCAGATGTTTGCATGTCAGGATAAGCTGTCGTTGGTTAACATCTTAGTCCAGGTGTATTTTCAATTCCGTGTATGGCAGCGCAGAGTTGCTCTGTAAGTCTATTCCATCATACGTCAGGGAAACGGGAAATAACGTCAGTTATGTTGTCTCCTGTTGTTTGACTGCACCTGGATCCCTCTCCAAAATCAATATGCTGACAGACTAGCCCACGACGGCAGCCGAGCTTGTCCCTTTAACCACGTGCCCATGGTAGCGTTACATCCATTATTATCGTTTTCACCTCTATTCCTCTGCAAAATTGAACCGCGCTTTGTCCTGCAGGCGAAGTGGGTTCCACGGACGGCATTTCAGAACATCCGGACATTTCCAGTCAAGGGCTTACAAATTTCAAAAATTTGTCCAATAGCCCGAACTTCACACGGGGTCTATAGCCCAATTACCGTGGTGATGCCAATATATATATATATATTTGGATATGATGCAACAGAATCGACTTCTGAATTCGCTTCTCTTTATTTCTCCCCGTTTCCTGTTCGAATACGCAAATTAAAGTCATGTACTGTTTTGAGACCCCTCGATGTTTCGGAATCGACCCTAGAAATGGCCTCATTTTTCCTTCGATAGTTATTTGACTTGCCATTTGTCACCCTCCTGCCCCTCTGCTTCGTTTGCCTGAGCGTTATCAGGCGGGTTTGGGATGTTTGATTTTGTTGTATGGCTTCTGCTAACATTAAAACTTTGTCCAGACCTGATTCGGGCCTGAGCTCAGGCTCTCTAGGTGAGGATATAGACATTGAGACGCATCCCCTTTCTTTTGTTTGGACATCGTTTGGTCAGTCTGTCTATTTTTGTTGTTGTTGTTGTTCTGGAGGTTGATATCACTTATACCTCCAGAATTTATTGAACTCAAGTCAAGTTTACTCTCGTTTAACTACACACATGCTCACCGACAAACGAGACAACGATTCGTCGACCCAGAGTGTAGGGTACAGCAGCACACGCAACAGACAAACACTTATGAAAGCAAGAACATCCTCTGGTGAACTACGCACAAACAAACAAAGTGCATAAATCAAAACACATTACTGCATTATAAAATCATAATCCTACGTAGGATCTCCGTCTCCACTACCAGTTTCTTGTTTAAATTATTTGACTTTCTTTAACTAAAAAGACTCCAATAGGACCACCGTCCTTGTGTCCAACCACACAAACCACTAGTAAAACGAATCACATATCTAGTGCAGCATATCCACTTTTCAACCAGACCCTATCAGGAGGGAGATTAGCGGCACCAATGGAACTTCCAGGGATTTTGTTACTCGTTCAACTTTCGGGTTCTTCTTTCTCGTTTTCTTCTTTACCTTCACAGCGAAGACTCTCCCCGCATTCCTGATCAACGTCACTGTTGCTACTTCCCATCCTTCTTCAATCTACTGACCTGGTCCTGCAAAGGAAAGACAGTCAGTCGCAAGCAGAAGCACGAACGAAATTTCGTTCTGTTCACTTCTTGCAGTCTGATTTCTATCTATTGGTTTTGTTTACCTACCGGATAACATCTTGGGTGCGACTCGGATCCTTATTTCACACAATACTTCACGTAATACTGCTGTCTCTCCTACTTGGTTCCGCCGATCCCATCCTTGCTGGCCGGTGATGGGCCAGGTTCTGTAGGCACAAAACGGAACACCCAACGGGTGCCGAACTCGAATGTGCCTCTGAGACATAGTTACTCCATCGTTTCAATCCCGTTTTGTCGGGATCCTGCTGGACTACAGCAATTTGGCAGAGATATCTCAAAGTGAAGTGCGGTACCAGACTTTAATTGGCGAAACTTTTATATCATGCAGTGTGGAACTCTGTACAAGTAAAAGGCTTGCCTGTAGATCCATTAGCAGGGAAGCGTGCGAAACCGTAGAACAATAGAATTATGTCATAATGTTGTTTTCTTGATTTGTGGGTCATCCGTTTATACCCATCTGACTTGTGCAGCCGGGTTATCGTTCCAAGGAGTATTGGTGAGAAGATGCTATTCTCAAGTGGAAAACGCAGAGGTCTGCAATTTCACAAAACTGAAGCAACATACAGCATTGGAAACGTTATATTCGGAAATGTCGTCCACAAGGAGCGTGGTTGGAGATTAGAGAGAGACAGGGAGGTGGCGAAGAAGGTTATGAGGGAGGGAGAACGCCGATGCGGTTTAGCAGGAGTCGGGTCAGGGGAAGGAGTCACCGAGGCAGGTTGGATGATTCGGCAGCACTTTCCAATGGTGCCACTGCAGTCCCAGAATGCTGTGCGTGACGGAAAGCCCTCCAGACCCTCACGGTACATTTTTCACGGTTTTGACTCACTCTTCCCTACACATCCTCATCGAAGATTTACCACGTCCGCGCAGTCTTTCTGTCCCACGTCTCTCTGCCCAAGCCTGGTCTCTTTCCCTACCCCATCCGTCTCGGTCTCCCCCAGCTTCCGATCTTTTCAGTCATTCGAAATCTCTCTCAACACCCTGCCTCTATCTCTATACTGTCCCTCTCCTGCCACTATTATCCACTGTCCCTCCAGTCAATCTCTCTCCACATTGCTCTCTTGTACCTCACTCCATGGTTCTTTCTATCTCCATTCTTTCTAACCCCAAATCTCCCTCTCCCCACACTCGCTTTCTACCGTTTCCTTCTCTCCGTCTCCCTCTTCCCCTCTATCACTCTCTCTACCTATCTCTATCTCTCCCCCTTTCATCTTTCACCCCAATCTCGCCTTCCCACACATTCTTTCTTCTACCCCAGTCACGCTCAGGTTCTATATCTGTAATTAATTTAGATCACGTTTTAGAGATTTGTTGTCACTTTGACATTTTTCGGTTTATCATGTTAAGAATAAAATCCAAATTAAATCCACTGTGATACAAAGCTGCACAACAAAATGAAAACATTCAAGGAGGCGAATACTTTTCATGGGCACTGCATGGGTAATTGAAAGGAAGGTTTAATTCTTAAAATTGTTTATTCGTTGACATGGTGGCGGAAAAAAAGAGATGTGGATCTGGTTAGATAAGTATGCTGCTGCGAACCAGAAATGGATTCGTTCTGGATTGGAAAGCTCTGGAGCGAGCCTGGGCTCAGCTCTTTGGAGGATGAGAGCTGAGTTGATCGACTTATGCGCAATAGTAAAAGGCATAGACAGACTCAAACGCCTGTGTCTTTTTCCCAGTATGGAAAGAACAAAAAGGAGTGGGAAAATACGGCGGGAGGTTGGTTATAGGTTTTCTATACAAGGAAAAGGAGGTGCAAAGAAAGCGCTGCCAAACATCATGATAGAGGCTGATATATTGTGGCGATAAAACAGACATTGGCACATACAGGCTCTCAGTTTGATATATAATTTCCGTACTTCTGCTTTTCACAGTGAACGCGCCGACGATTGTCATACTATCACGGGGAAAGTGCGGACTCTCTAAAACAGTCATCCGCTATCTGCTGGCCATGTCAGCGGCTGACATAGCGGTCGTTTTCCTGGACGTTATATTGATGAAAATTCCGAAGGCTTTTCCGGATGAGTTCTCCTTCCTGTTTTACGTCCGCGTGTGTAGAACCCACGTCTTCTTAATGCAGGCCGCCACAGCTTGCTCTGTTTGGTTCACCGTCGCCTTCACCTTTGATCGATTTGAGGCCTTTTGCTTCCAGGATCTACTCCCTAAGTATTGTACCGGGAGAACGGCGGATGAGATTCTGACCTTTGCGCCTTCACTGAGTTGCTTAAAGTTCTTCATGGTCCAATATATATATATGTATATCTTCCCTTTAACATGCCTTTGCATGCAGAGTTGAGAATTACTTCTGTCACTATTTTGGACATTAAAGTGTGTTCTTCGTTCTGTCTTTTCAACTGTGACCCCATTCCTTGTTGTTGTCCTGCTCAATGCTTTCACCATCACGAACCATTTAGTGGTCAGCAGAGCCCACAGCAGACTCCGGGCTCCAAGTAGTAGTCAAACTTACAGCGACCCCGTAAACCTCAGAAAATCCTTGGTTTTACTGCTGGGCGTCTCGGCAGATTTCATCCTGTATGGGAATGGTATGGGGTGATGGCTGTCTGGAACAGGATGGTTCCTGCAGTGGACGTCCCACGTTGTTTGCATATACCTTCATTTTTCAAGGAACTGTGCTGCATGCTGCAACATCTGAGCTCTTCACCTCGTCAGTCAGACAGAGCTCAGTGAACAGCTGAAGGAGATGCTACATTCTCTATACTTTGAAAAGGATTCGACACTGATGGTCTATGAAACCAGCGTCCTTCACTTCTGTTTTCAGGAAGGCAGTCGAAATGTTGCTCATTGATCATCGGTGTTGCTCGAAGTTCGCCCTGGATGGACGGACACAACTGTAGTTACAACCCTTCATGTCCCTCACCCTTCCCTGAGGATCCTGACCAACCTCATCCATTGCCTCTCCAGCTTTGTTCAGTTCGTTAAGGAGGTTTAAACACTCGGTAACCTCTCGGATACACCACATAGTGTAGACTACAACCACAAACATAATACCAAATGTTAGCCCCAGAAACGTACCAAACAACAAAGTATAGAAGACACTGAATAACAAACAATGCTGCTGTTCAAACACATTGAAAGTTTCAATGTTATAACGCACCACAACCTAATAAACATACTAATAACATACAACCCGTCAATGGGATAGTCACAAATCGGAGCAATGAAATTGACAAATAAATTTGTAGACTAAAGAATCTTGAGTTTTTAACTCAACTTCATTATTGAAAGGCAGTGAGGCATCAATGGCTCAAAAACATGGAAATAACACATTTGACTCGCACTCACAATAAAAGTACTAAAAGCGACACAAACCAACTGCCAGAGGAACTCCACAGGTCGGGCGGCATCCATGGAAGTGAATAAACAGCCAAAGTGCCGGGCCGAGACCTTTCTCCAGGACCGGAAACGAAGTGGTGAGACGCCAGAACAAAAAGGTAACAGAGGAGGAGAAGGGAAGCTGGACGGTGATAGGTCAAGCCTGGTGGACGGGGAAACTAAAGGGATGGAGAGGAAGGAACCTGACTGGACTGGGGAATGGACCATAGGAGAAAGGGAAGCTGGAGAGAACCGATGCGGAAGTGATAGGCAGGTGAGAAGAGGTAAAAGGCCAGATTGAGGAACAGAATAAAAAG
This sequence comes from Hypanus sabinus, assembly GCF_030144855.1. Taxonomy (NCBI): domain Eukaryota; kingdom Metazoa; phylum Chordata; class Chondrichthyes; order Myliobatiformes; family Dasyatidae; genus Hypanus; species Hypanus sabinus. The sequence goes on from NW_026780961.1 coordinate 97,686, forward strand.
GGGAAGGGTGATCATTCTTTCCACGGGAAGGAGAATCGATATTCATGCCATCAGGATTGAGGCTACCCAGACAACATAGACTGGAAGTGGTTGCTGCTCCATCCTGGGGATGGTCTCATCGTGGAAGGAGAGAAAGCTGCGGAACAGGAATAGGAATCGGAATCGGAGGTTTTGCCTGGGGGAAGGTCTGTTTTTGGTCGCTGGAGCTGAGCTGCTCGACGAAAAGGTCCCCGATGAATGATGGGTCTCGCCAATATAGAGAAGGCTGCCTCGGGAACACTGGACACACAGACTACCCCAGTGGATTCATAGGTAGATTGTTGCCTCACCTGGAAGGGCTGTTTGGAGACAAAGACTGGTGCTGAGGTAGGACGTGGATGGGCAGCTGTAGCGCTATGGCCTCTTGCAGGGATAAACACCGGGAGGGAGATGAATAGTGAGGTTCGGAATGAAAACGGAATAATGGAGGAAGTGATCCCTGTGGGAAGTGGAGAGCGTTTGTGTGGCGGTGATGGGGAGGTAAAGATATTTTTTTTCTGCGATCTCCTTGGAAATGGCTGAATTTACAAATTATGATTTTTGGGTGCGGAACGTCATGGCATGGTAGATAAGAGCAACTTCATCACTGTTAACGTGGTGGAAGACCTGGTGAGCGCCTACAGGCTGATCCCACTTTTAAAGCGATGCTACCAACAAAGATATCAATACCTCCCAACTCATTTCGCCGCTTCCCGCAGGGATCACTCCCTCCATAATCTCGTTTCTTTCAGCCCTCCACCCCTAACATCCTCACGGCGCTTATCCCTGCAAACCCCCCAAGTGCTACACCCACACATTCATCTCCTCTCCAACCATTAGTCCAGGCCCAAACGCGTTCCCTCCAGGTAAGCAACATTTCACCTGTGGATCTGCTGTGGTCATCTGTTGTGTCTGGTGCCCTTGGTGCGGCCTTCTCTACATTGGTGAGACCAGTGATAAACGGAACCTCATTTCCTCGAGCACCATCGCGGCAGCGTGAAAAGCGGTGCTTCCCAGCGTCCCAACATTTTAATTCTGATTCCCATTTCCAATCCGACATTTTCAGTCCATTGCTTCCTCTTGTGCCGTGCTGAGCCTTGCCTCAAGACGGGGCAGCCACAACATATTTTCCGTCTAGGTAGTCTCCAACCTGGTGTTATGAATGACGATCAAAAAATATCCCTCCCTCTCCCATCTTCTTCTGTTCACCTCGCTGGGTTCATGCCTATTTTCACCTGCCTATCACTTCCTAACTGCTTCTGTTTTTCCTGTACTCCACTGTCCGCTCTGATCAGATTCCTTCCACTCCAGCCCTTCGCCTTTCACCTGGTTTCCTCTATCACCTTTCCCCTCCTTACGCCATTTTTTTCTGGCGTCTCCCTCGTTAATCTCCAGACCTGAAAAAGGTCTCAACGGATACGTCAACCGTTTATCCATTTCCATAAATGCTGCCCGCCCTGCTGACTTCCTCCAGCGTGTGTTCTCTCTCTCTCTCACTCTCACTCTCACCCTCACCCTCACCCTCACTCATATTTGGTTTCCAGCATCTGCTGAATTAGTTATGTTTCAAATATCTGTTTCAAAATTTGAAATGGATGGAGACGCACGAATAAATTAATCATTCAGAAATAATTCTCACCCTTCGTGTTTTCAGAGATTCCCTTGTCGGAAAAAATGTGAAAGGAAGCAAATCAACTCTAATCAGAATTTCTAATTCACCCCAAAAATAAACACAAACAAGTATCACGTCTGATTTTCTGCTCCTAATAGGGGTGGATTTTATACGAACGAGAAACACACTGTAATAACACATCACTTCACAACGGTGGTGCACCTCAAAATAACGCAGAAGCTGTGACACTTTACCAATTCAGACCATTTCAGCTTCAGGAATGTTAATAAAATATCAGCAAATGTATAGAAAGTTATAATCACTGTCACAAAGAGCAGGACCAACAGCTCCGAATGCAAACAGATGGAGACAAGATCAAAGGCCTACAGCACCACAGGCTGATAAAATGTCTGCGATTATAAAATATTTTAGTCGGGCTTTGACCAGGACAGTAATAAAACCTCCCCGAACCAGTGTTATGTGTTTGTGTTATGTTGAATTGCCAACACATTTGAATCTTTCTCATTCATTCCCGTGCTGAGAACTTGGATCAGATTCCCACATGATGGATGGTTCTCTTCCTGCCACTGTCGAGAGTAGCGCTGCACTCAATGTGGATAGCCGATTTAGAAAGCAAATCATTTCTGGAGTGATATCTGGAATACGAGGGAGTGTTTTCCACAATTAGAAATTGCAGCCAATTTTCCAGATGGAGTGTAGGGAAATATTTTGCAACAATAACAGTGAATGATGAGCAAATCAGCATGAGTTTCGCGTGTAGAGGTTATCATTCGAGGGAACAATTAATACTAACTCTCTCCACTTCTGATCTCTCTGTGAGGATTGGCATGTGTTTCTTCGTCTTACCCTTCCTCAAGTTCACAATCAGCTCTTGCGTCTTACTGATGTTGAGTGCTAGGTTTTGACTGTGACACCACTCCACCAGTTGGCATATCTCACTCCTGTACGCCCTTGCATCACCACCTGAGATTCTACCAACAATGCTTGTATCGTCAGAAAATTTGTAGATGTTGTTTGAGCTATGCCTAGCCACACAGTCATGTGCATACGGGGAATAGTGCAGTGGGCTAAACGCACACCCCTGAGTAGTGCCAGTGTTGATCGTCAGCGAGGAGATATTCTCACCAATCCACAGATTATGGTCTTCCAGTTAGGAAGAGGGCACAGCATCAGGATAGAGGGGAGTCCATTCAAAACAGTGATGCAGAGAAATTTCTTTAGCCAGAGGGTGGTAATTCGGTGGAATTTGTTGCCTCATGCAGCTGCAGAAGCCACGTTATTGATTATATTTAAGGCAGAGATTGTTAGATCCTTGACTTGACATGGCATCAATGATTACGGGGAGATGGCTGGGAACTGGGGTTGAGGAGAAGACAAAAAAAGATCAGACATAATTGAATGGCCGAGCAGACTCGATCAGGCAGAGGACCTAATTCTGCTGTTATTCTTTTTGGCCATTATGATATTAGATGTAATTATGATATGAAGTACAGAGCAGCAAACATAAATGAGAGGGCATCTCAGAAAAATGAATTATCACTCTGGGGAAAAACGCTAACCAGTGTAATCAGTATGTCCCTGATGGAAGCCATCCCAGTGATCTGAGCAGACAAGGTGTTGACAAAGAAACATCGAGTGCCCGACTCAGAGTTAGGGACAACTACCCAGAATCCGAGGGAATTACAGGAAAAACTGGTTGACATTAAAAAAAAATCAACAATACATAAAATACAACCAGGGTAGTAAGTGCAGAAAATGCCAAGAGAAACCAGACACAATCCAAGACATTCCAGGATCCTGCAGCAGTTTCACTCAATCTTAGCAAATAACATTCAACAAAATCTTGCTTTAAGAGTCTCCATCACTTCATAAAGACACCATAAATTCAAGCCTGATCCAGTTTTAGCGTCAAAATTTTACAAATTATACGATAATCAAAACATTATTTCAGATAGGGCAATCCATAATAACCACCTGAATAAAATATTACAGGATAAACAAGCAGGAACAGCTCCTTCAGTCGATAAAACTATTCCCAACATACACGTTCCTGAACCAGTGGAGCACCTCACCACATGTATTGCTTGTGTCATCAGTCAGACAAACAAAAGATTTTCTCTGTCAATCAGCTTCCAAATGTTTCCACTCTGTTGCAGCCACGTCCCACTGCTGATTCCCTTCTCCTCGTCATATGTTCTTACCCCGACCATTGTCCAGAGCCCCAAACTTTGCCCTGTGCAGACCTGCCTCTGGTTTCTAACTCTGCTACGTTGCACATCCAATTGATGGTTTCCCATTCTGCTTTCAGTCTTTAGACTAAGAACCTTTTAGGAGCAGGAAAATGACCCATAATGTGAAAATCAGCCATGAATAAGGAAATTAACTACCAATGCCATTCTCCATCAGCCCAGAGATTTGAAGGGTGAAGAAGATCTCAGACAGAACTGCAGTCAGCTCGACTTCTTCAGTCTGCAGGAAATTCAAGGGAAACGTCTTCACCCACAGAGAGGTGACTGTTTGGAACTCATCACCACAGAGAGATCGAGAGGGGAACAGGGGAAGATTTAAAAGGACCGTCATGGAACTGAATCATTGGCAGGATCAGTTGGCCTGAGTTAACTCTCTACTGTACACTAGGTGTGTTATAAATTCACTAAGTACTGATGACAAACTTCAAAACAGAAGTGGTTTATTTGTATCAGATCCAGAATATTAAACTCCAGTCCCATTAAAGGTGAATGTGGAGCAGAAGAAACTCCTCCCATGCCCAGTGACCAGGGTGCTGTACTGGGTGTGGTGAGCAGCAGCAATAATTGCAGAGTTCAGCACTGACAGTCAATCTCAAAATTGCATTCAGCAATGGTGATGGACAAATATCCAGCATGCAGTTTATTGAAAGTTTCTCCCAGTGTGAACCCGGCAGTGTGTCACAAGGTTAGATAACTGAGTGAAACATTTACCACATTTCCCACATTTACTACAGGCGAACGGCCTCTCGCCAGTGTGAACACTCTGGTGACTCTGTAGTGGGATGATTGAGTGAATCTCTTCCCACAGTCTGAGCAGGTGAATGGCTTCTCCCCGGTGTGAACTCGCTGGTGTCTCTGTAGGTGGCATGACTGAGTGAATGTCTTCCCACAGTCTGAGCAGGTGAACGGCGTCTCCCCAGTGTGAACTCGTTTGTGAATTTGTGGGTCGGATGACCGACTGAATGTCTTCCCACAGACTGAGCAGGTGAACGGCCTCTCCCCAGTGTGAACTGATTGGTGTCTCCGTAGGTCAGGTGGTCCATGGAATCCCTTCCCACAATCAGAACAGGTGAACGGTTTCTCCCCTGTATGAACACGGTGATGTACCTGGAGATCAAATGACTGAGTGAATCTCTTCCCACAGTCTGAGCAGGTGAATGGCCTCTCCACAGTGTGAACTCGCTGATGTACCTTCAGTTTAGATGAGAAAGTGAATCCCTTCCCACAGTCTGAGCAAGTGAACGGCCGCTCCCCGGTGTGAATTTGCTGATGAGCCATTAGGTCAGATGATCGAGTGAATCCTTCCCCACAAATTCAGCAGATGACCAGCCTCTGCCCAGTCTGAAATGACTGTAAGTCCACAAGTGGGAAGATCGACTGAATCCCTTCTCACACACAGAACAGGTGAATGGCCTTGCCCCAGTGTGAACTTGCTGATGTACCTTCAATTGAGATGACCAACTGAATCCATTCCCACTGTCTGAGCAGGAGAACATCTTCTCCCCTTTTTTAAATTGGCATGCATGCCAGTCGGTCAGATGACCGAGTGAATCCCTGCCCATGATCTGAACAGCAAGGCTGGTTGAATGAATCCCTTGCTCCACTTCTTAAATATCTGGACAGAGACAGCAAATCTGGTGTGCTGTGTTTGAGATTCCTGTAGACAAATTCCTTCAAATTTCTAACCTGTAATAAGATTTACAAAAACCATCAATGGATGAAAGACAACATTACATATGAGATCACTTCAGTTGCTCACATGTGATCTGTTACTGTGAGGTTCAACCCAAGTTGGAGAGAGAAATCACCTTTTGACTGGACACAGTGCTGGTATCTGGAATTACCAACGAATTCCCTGATGCTCTTCCTCTCTCTGAGAATGGGGCATTTCAGCCATCTCCAATCTGTGACCTGGCTCAGTTGACTCTCTCCACTGGTATTATTCCCTGTTCCCACTGAGCTGCATGGGTGCCTGGCCCCACAGTAACTGAAATACTCTCACACAAATAGCCTTTGTTGACGTACAGCTGGGATTTTCTTTTATGTACTGTTAATTTAACGTGCCACAATTTTAACACCATGTAAATATCTCCTACTCAGATGTATGGTTGGTCTGCACATCTGTTAAAAGGAAATTGAGTGAATGTTATTATTATTTAAGGTTCTTGTCATAGACATGGAAAAGTACAACACAGAAACAGGCCCTTTGGCCCATCTAGTTTGTGTTGAACTATTTAAACTGTCTATCCCCGTACACCTACCATCCAGGTACCTACACAAACTTCTTAGATATTGAAAATGAGCTCGCATGTAACTGTTGGGCAGTCTGTTCATTCCTCACCTGGATGACAGTCTGCATGAAGAAGTTTCCCCTCATGTCCCCATTAATGTTTCACCTTTCACCCTTAACCCATGGCCTCTGGCTTTAGTCCCACCCCATCTCAGTGGAAAAAGCCAGCTTGAATTTACCCTGTATTTAACCCTCATAATTGTGGTATACCTCCATCAAATCTCCCCTTAATCTTCTACATTCCAAGGAATAAAGTACTGACCTGTTCAGTCTCTCCTTGTAACCCAAGTGCTCCAGACCTGCCAACATCCTTGTGAATTTTCTCTGAACTCTCTGAACTTCTTTTACATCTTTCATGTAGGCAGGTGACCAAAACCGCACACAATACTCCAAACTAGGCCTCACCAATATCTTGTACAAAGTCAACATAACGTCCATCTCCTGTACTCAGTACTTCGGTTTATGAAGGCCAATGTGACGAAATCTTTCATTCCGTCCCTATCGAACTGTGACACCACTTTCAGTGAGATATAGACCTGTTTTCCCAAATCCCTTTCTTCTACAACACTCCTCAGTGCCCGACCAGTCACTGTGTAAGACATACCCTGGTAGGTCCTACCAAAGTGCAACAACTCACACTTGTCTGCATTAAATTCCATTTTCCATTTCTCAAACCATCTTTCCACCTGGTCCATTTGCACTGCCAGCCATGATAGTCTTCCTCGCAGTCCGCTGAATCCCCAGTCTTGGCTTCAACCACAAATTTGCTGATCCATTTAAACACACTATCATCCAGATTACTGATATAGATGACAAACAACAACAGATCCATAACTGATCCCTCTGGCACACCACTAGTCACAGCCTCCAGTCAGAGAGGCAACCATCAGCTACCACATTCTGGCTTCTCCCAAGGACAGGGTCTCATCCAATTTAATATCTCATCTTGAATGCTGCATGTCTGAAACTTCTTGACCAACCTCCAATGTGAGACTTTGTCAAGTGCCTTGCTAAAGTCCATGCAGACAACATCTAGTGCCTTGCCTTCATCCACTTTCCTGATAACTTCCTCAAGAAACTCTATTATTGGATAGACATGACCTACCATGCACAAACACATGCTCTCTATCCTTCATAAGTCCACATCTATCCAAATACTTATTTATCCGGTTCCTGCACATACGTTAGAATAACTTTCCCCTTACTGATGTCAAGCTCACCAAGATACAATTTCCTAGTTGATTTTCAGAGCCTTTCTTGAACAGTGGTACAATATTGGCCGTCCTACAATTCTCCACTACCTCACCGGATACTAAGGACGATTTAAATATCTGTGTTTGGGCCCCAACAATTTCTGCACTTATCTTCCGCAGATTCCTGGGGAACAACTTATCAGGCCCTGGGGATTTACCCATGTTAATTTGCCTTAAGACAGCAAACACCTCCATCTCTGTAATCTGTACAGGGTCCAAGAAGTTGATGTTGATTTGCGTCACTTCTACAGACTCTGTGTCCATCTCCTGAGTAAATACAAATGCAGAAAAAATCTCCCCCATCTATTTTGTCTCCTCATATGGATTACCATTCTGATCCTGCAGAGGATTAATATTTTTTCTTTGCAATCTTTTTGCTCTTAACATACCTACAGAATCCCTGAGGATTCTCCTTCACCTTGTCTGATGGGGCAACCTCATGCCTTCTTTTATTTCTTTCACAAGTGTTCACTTGAATTTCCTGTACTTCATAAGTACCCCATTTGTTCCTATCCACCTGTACCTGGTATGCACCTCCTTTTTATTGATCTGGGAGATGGAAGCCAAAGGGGTGATAGAGCTGCGTGGTGGGAGGTGGGGCATGGGGGGGGTAAACTAAAATTGCAGGGGGAATAACAGAACAGATAGTGGTGGGGTAGTGCAGACAGGTGTTGTTCAGACCTCAGACAAGGTCAGGAATGAAAAACGTTGAGCATGATGCAGTGAATATGCTCAGCCCTGTATATTTCAATACAAGGAACACCGTAGGAAAGGTGGATGTGTTCAGGGCATGGATCAACACCTAGAATTATGAGACTAGGATCTGGCAACTGTGGACTGGGACAGGCTGCTTTATGGCAAAGGTATGCTTGGTAATTGAGAGGCCTTCAAAGTGAAATTTTGTAAGTACAAAGCGGGTATGTGCTTCTTAGAATAAAAGGTACAGATAGAAACTGCAGGGAACCTTGGATTTCAAGAAATATTGAGACCCTGGTGAAGCACAAAATGGAGTTGTATAACAGGGATAGAAAGGTAGGTTCTTATGGAGTATAAACAATGCAAGAGAACAAATAAGATATAAATCAGGATGGCTAAAAGAAGGAATGAGTTTGCTGTTGCAAAAAAGATGAAGGATAATCCTCAGGGATTCCAGAGACAGATTAAGAGCAAAAGGATTGCAAGGCACAAAGTTGATCCTCTGGAAGACTGGAATGGCAATCCACGTGTGGAACCAAAGCAGATGGGGAGATGTTAAATATTTTTTCATCTCTATTTACTCAGGAGATGGACACAGGGTCTATGGGAGTGTGGAAAAGGACATGACGTGGTGCTCCCTTGGACCCTACAGGAGGCAAGTGCAGAAGTTGTCGGGCCCCTAGCAGAGATAACCAAATCATCCTTAGTGAACGGGGGGGGGGGGGGGCGGTTATCAGAGGGTTGTAGGATAGCCAAAGTTATTTCACTGTTCAACATAAAACATTGAAATCCACAGCATATTCCAAGCCATTCAGCCCACAATGTTGTGCCAACCACGGAATTTACTCTAGAAACTGCCTAGAGTTTCCCTAGCACCTAGTCCTCTATTTTCTAAGCCCCATGTACCTGTCTAAGTGGCTGATAAAAGACCCTATTGTATCTGCCTCAACCACCGTTGCTGGCAGTGCATTCCACCCACCCACCACTCTCTATGCAAAAACTTACCCCTGACTTTCCCTCTGTATCTATTTCCAAGCACCTTAAAATTATGCCCCCTCCTGTTAGCCATTTCAGCCCTGGGAAAAGCCTCTGACTATCCACACAAATAATGCCCCTCATCATCTTATGTACCTAAACAAGGCACTAAGCATAAACAAGGAAACTATACATTGTTTTCAGGATTTGTTGGAAGTATGCAAAATAATGAGGGTACAGATAGGGTCACTGCAAGGAGGTTTTTTCCACTGATGTTGGGTGGGATGACAACCAGAGGTCAAGTGGGTGTTACGAAGTACTGACCATGCAGGCTGCCCAAACATTTGCTTCTGGCCCTTTTCCTTTTTAGATAGTTTGAAATTGTAAAAGATGGAGATTAAAAAAAAACATCCTTGCTTAAACCATTAAAGAAATTTCTTATCTTTAACTTTATGCCTTTTGGAATTCAGGTCATCTTTTACTCGTTTAGCCATTCACAGTAAAAGAAATTTTGACCAGGGGTGCTCAAACTTCTGCATGCCAGTGTATATATCCTGTTTCTTCCAAATTACTTCCGGAAATTCCAGCCATTGCTGCTCTGTTTTCATCCTTGCCTGTGTTCTTCTCAAATCAATTTTGACCATATATTCTCTCAAGTCTCTCTAACTCTCTTTATTCCACATCTACTCCTCTGATGTCAGGCTGAATTTGATCACATTAAGATCACTTGCCCTTAGTGTTCTTTGAACGTAAGTGACGTAATAATTTCTGGATCATGACAACACGCAATCCAGAATAACTGATCCCCAAATGGGCTCAACCATGAGCTGTTCTAAAAAAGCATCCTATAGGCATTCTGGGAGTTCCTCATCTTGAGACCAACACCAACCCAATTTTCCTTATCACTTGCATGACAGCCCCTGTTGTAACGTTGCCCTTTTGGTACACATTTTCTATCTCCCATTGTAACTTGTGGACCACATACTTACTACTGTTTGGAGGTCTCTATACAATTCCCATCAGGGATCATTCTTTTACGTTTCCAGTTCCTTTATTCTACCCACAGATTCTACACCTTCCAACCCTATGCCAATATTAAATTTTACCAACACAGCCACACAACCCCACTACCAGCTTGTTCTTTCAAGAAACATAATTATCTGTGAAACAAGACGACCTGCAGATGCTAGAAATCTAGAGAACTACACACAAAGTGTTGGAGGAACTCAGCATGTCAGGCAACGTCTATGGATGGGAATCAACATTTTGGGCCAAGAAAGTTTATCGAGACTCTTGATACCCACGAATCTGGAATATCAACAAGCAAGTAGTGCAAAATAGAGAAAGTCTTTGACAGAATTTAGTTCAAGACTTAAAAATCTTGGCAAACAGAGCTCAATAGTTAACAAATACAACAAAGGTAATAAACACTTTCATCAATACCCACACTGACATTTTTTTAATAAAAACATCTTGGCCCAATTTCAATCAGTGGAGTTTACAAAGATAAATAAGAACTTTAGAAAAGTCTATTCACACTCAGACACCAGTGAATCTGCAGATGCTGGAAATAAATAAAAGCACAAAATGCTGGCAGAACTCAGCAGGCCAGACAGCATCTATGGGAGGAGGTAGTGACAATGATTCGGGCTGAACCCCTTCATCAGGAGTGACACATTTAGGTTAACACCACCTTGGACAGAAGGAGGAAGAAGAAAAACACACATGAAAAAAATCAGACGACAGTCAGATAAAACTTGTAAGTATATACTTTCATCAAAAATGAACAGGATTTAGCACTCCATGTGTGCATATGCAATCATGATAAGAAATACAGACCAGAAAACTTCAATGAGAGGCCATATCAGAAAAATAAATCATCACTCTGGAAGAAAACATTAAACAGTGGAATGAGTATGACCCTCCATGGGAGACATCTCAACGATCTGAGCAGATGAGATGGTGACAAGGAAGCACCATGCACCTGACTGAGAGTTGGAGACCTCTTCACAGAAACCCAAGGGTTTCTTGCAGAAATACAGGGCAAGGTGGTTAACAAAAGGAAGAAAAAAACAAAAATACATGACATACAAACAAACAAAGCAGTAAGTGCAGAAAATGCCAAGAGAAACCAGACACAATCCAACACATTCCAGGATCCCGCAGCAGTTTAATTCATTCTGATTACCTACAAAGGTACAATCAAGTGGCAAATATCATTCATCAAAATCTTGCTTTAAAATACAAACTCATCAATGCCCACCATAACTTAATAAAGGCACAATGAATTCAAGCCTGACCCAGTTTTAGAGTCAAAGTCTTACAAACGTCTGTACAAATTATATGATAATCAATACATTATTTCAGAGAGGATAATCCATGATAGCCATCTGGATATAATATTACTGGATAAACAAGCAGGAACAAGTCCCTCAATGGATAAAACCATTCCCAACACACATGTACCTCAACCAGTGGAGAACCTCACCACAGGCATTGTTTGTGTCATCAGTCAATCGACTGATTGTCTCTGTCAATCAGCTTCCAAATGTTGCTACTCTGACATTTGTTGCCACACCCCGCTGCTGATTCCCTTCTCCTCATCATAAGTTCTTAAACCGACCATCGGCCAGAGCCCCAAATTCTGCCCTGTGCAGACCCACCTCTGGTATCTGACCCTGCTCAGTTAAACATCCAACTGATGTTTTCCCATTCTGTTTTCGGCCTTCAGAGGACAGTGATGTTCTCTAAAAACCCTTTAGCAGCAGGGAAAATGACCCATAATGTGGAAATTAGTCGTGATTATGGAGATTAACAACCGATATCATTCTTCCTCAGCCCAGAGATTTGAGGGGTGAAGAACATCTCAGACAGAACTGTAATCAGCTCGACTTCTTCAGTCTGCAGAAAATTCAAGGGAAACATTTTCACCCACAGATGATGACTGTTTGGAACCCATCACCAGAGGGAGATTGAGAGATGAGCAACAGGGGGGGCCGGATTTAAATAGACTGTCATGGAAATGAATAAGTGGCAGGGTCCAGCTGGCCTGAGTTGATTCTCTACTGTACACTAGGCGTGTTATAAATGCACTAAGTACCAGAGACAGAGTTTAAAATAGAATTGATTTATTTGTCTCAGATCCAGTTCCATTAAAGGTGAATGTGCAGCAGAAGAAACTCCTCCCAGTGACCAGGGTGCAGAACTGTGTGTGGTGAATAGCAGCAATAATTGCAGAGTTCAGCACCGACAGTCACTCTCGAAATTGCATTGTGCAACAGCGATGGACAAATATCCAGCATGCAGCTTATTGAAACTTTCTCCCCAGTGTGAACCCAGTAGTGTGTCACAAGGTTAGATGACTGAGTGAATCCCTTCTCACATTCACAGCAGGTAAACTGCCTCTCCCCAGTGTGAACCCAATGATGCACATTTGATGGAGATGGCTGAGAAAACACTTCCCAATGTCTCAGCAGGTGATCGGCCTTTACCCGAAGTGAACTTGCTGGTGTCTCTGTAGATTGGATGACTGAGTGAATCCCTTCCCACGTTCTGAGCAGGTGAACGGTCTCTACCCACTGTGAACTCGCTGGTGTGCTAATAGTGAGGATGACCGAGTGAATCCCTTCCCACATTCACAGCAGGTGAACGGCTTCACCCCAGTGTGAACTCGCTGATGTCTATGAAGGTTTGATGATTGATGGAACCCCTTCCCACAGACTGAGCAGGTGAATGGTCTCTCCCCAGTGTGAACTCGCTGGTGTATCTGTAGATCAGATAACCGAGCGAATCCCTTCCCACATTCACAGCAGGTGAACGGCTTCACCCCAGTGTGAACTGACTGGTGTCTCTGTAGGTTGGATGACTGAGTGAATCCCTTCCCACATTCTGAGCAGGTGAACGGCCACACCCCACTGTGAACTGACTGATGTACCAGTAGTTCAGATGACTGAGTGAATCCTTTCCCACATTCTGCGCAGGTGAATGGCCACTCCCCAGTGTGAACTGACTGGTGTGCCAATAGTGAGGATGACCGACTGAATCCCTTCCCACAGTCTGAGCAGGTGAACTGCTTCACCCCAGTGTGAAATTGCTGGTGTCTATGAAAGTTGGATGATTTATGGAATCCCTTCCCACAGACTGAGCAGGTAAACGGCCTCTCGCCAGTGTGAACTCGCTGGTGTATCTGTAGATCAGATGACCGAGCAAATCCCTTCCCACATTCACAGCAGGTGAATGGCCTCTCCCCGGTGTGAACTCGCCCGTGTGTCAGCAGATCAGATGACCGAGTGAATCCCTTCCCACAGTCTGAGCAGGTGAATGGCCACTCCCCACTGTGAACTGACTGGTGTCTCTGTAGGGTGGATGACTGTGTGAATCTCTTCCCACAGTCTGAGCAGGTGAAAGGCTTCTCCCCAGTGTGAACTTGCTGGTGTCTCTGTAGGTGTGATGACTGTGCGAATCTCTTCCCACAGACTGAGCAGGTGAACGGCCTCTCCCTGGTGTGAACTGACTGGTGTCTCTGTAGGGTGGAAGAGTGAATGAATCTCTTCCCACAATCTGAGCAGGTGAAATCCCTCTCTGCAGTGTGAACTAACCGATGTAGCAGTAGGTGAGATGACCGAGTGAATCCCTTTCCGCAGTCTGAGCAGGTGAATGGCCTCTCCCCAGTATGAACTCGTTGATGTACCTTCAACTTAGATGATTCAGTGAATCTCTTCCCGTAGTCCAAGCAGGTGAACGGCCGCTCCCCGGTGTGAACTCGCTGATGAGCCATTACCGAGAGAATCCTTCCCCACAAATTCAGCAGATGACCAGCCTCTGCCCAGTGTGAACTGACTGGTTTGTCCACAGGTGGGATGACCGACTGAATCCCTTCTCACCCACAGAACAGGTGAATGGCCTTGTCCCAGTGTGAATTTGCTGATGTACCTTCAGTTGTGATGACCAACTGAATCCATTCCCACTGTCTGAGCAGGTGAATGGCCACTCCCCCGTGTAAAATAACAGGTGTGCCAGTCGGTTAGATGACTGAGTGAATTCCTCCCCACAGTCTGAGCAGGAAGGATGGTTGATTGAATCCCTTGTTGCACTTCTTAAATATCTAGACAGAGACAGCAAAAACTGCTGTGTTGTGTTTGAATTTCCATTAACAAATCCCTTGTCATTTTTAACCTGTAAAAAAGATTTACAAAATCCATCAATGGGTGAAGAACATTTCAGATGAGATCACTTGCGTTGCCAAGGTGTGATCTGATAATCACATTGTTACAGTGAGGTGCAACCCAAGCTGGAGAGAGAAATCATCTTCTAACTGGGCGCAGAGCTGGTATCTGGAATGACCATCAAACTCTCTGATGCCCTTCCTGTCTCTATGAGAATGGGGCATTTCTGTCATCTCCAATCTGTGACCTGGCTCAGTTCGACTTTCTCCGTTGGTATTATTCCCTGTTCCCACTGAGCTGCATGGGGGCCTGGCCCCACAGTAAATGAAACACTCACACAAATACCGTTGTTAACGTGCAGCTGGGATTTTCTTTTACGTACTGTTAATCTAAAGTGCCGCAGTTTCAACGCCATGTAAATATCTCCTACACAGATGCATAGTTGTTCTGCACAGCTGTTAAAATACTAATATTTGCTCTAATTCCTTATTTCAGGTTCTTGTCACAGCCATAGAAAAGTACAACACAGAAACAGACTTCTTGGCCCATCCAGTTTGTGTAGAACTATTTAAACTGTCGACTCCCATACACCTACCATCCAGGTACCTATACAAAGCTCTGAAATGTTTAAATCGAGCTTGCATGTACCAGCTGGGTTGTTGGCTCGTTCCACACCCAGATGACCAACTGTGTGAAGGAGTTTCTCATCGTGTTCTCCTTAACGTTTCACCTTTCACCCTTAACCTATGGCCTCTAGTTGAAGTCCCACCCCATCTCAGTGGTAAAAGCCAGCTTGTATTTACCCTATCTATACCCCTCATAATTTTGGTATACTTTTCTCAAATCTCCCCTCAATCTTCTCCGTTTCAAGGAATAAAGCACAGACCTGTTTAATCGCTCCTTATAACCCAAGTCCTCCAGACATGGAAACATCCTTCTGAATTTTCTCTCGACTCTTTCAACCTCTTTTACACCTTCCTGTAGATTGGTGACCAAAACTGCACACAATACTCTAAATTTGGCCTCACCAATAACAATTGGTTTATGAAGGCCAATGTGGCAAAATCTTTCTTTCTATTCCCATTGATCTGTGACATCATTTTCAGTGAGTTATGGGCCTGTATTCCCAAATCACTTTTGTCTCGAGCACTCCTCAGAGCCCGACCAGTCACTGTGTCAGACATAGGTCCTACCAAATACAACACTTCCCTCTTGTCTCCATTAAATTCCATTTTCCGTTTCTCAACCCAGTTTTCCAGCTAGTCCAGATCACACGGCAAGCCATGACAGTCTTCCTCGCTGTCCACTACACCTCCAGACTTGGTGTCATCCACAAATTTGCTGATTCAGTTAACCATGTTATCATCCAGATTACTGATATAGATGACAAACAACAACAGATCCAGCACTGATCCCTGTGGCAATCACTAGTCACAGGCCTCTGGTCAGACAGGCAACCATCTGCAACCACACCCTGGCTTCTCCCAAAGACAGTGTCTCATCTAGTTTACTAACTCATCTTGAATGCTGAGTGACTGAACCCTCTTGATCCACCTCCCATATGAGACTTCGTCAAGTGCCTTGCTAAAGTTCATGTAGACCACATACAGTGCCTTGTTTTCATCCACTTTCCTAATAACTTCCTCGAGAGACTGTATAAGATTGGTTAGACATGACCTACGACGCACAACCCCATGCTGCCCATCCTTAATCAGTCCACATCTATCCAAATACTTATACATCTGGTTCCTGCGCATACGTTCCAATAACTTTCCTATTACTGATGTCAAGCTCACCAACGTACAATTTCCTTGTTTATTTTTAGAGCCTTTCTTGAACAGCGGAACAACATTGGCTGTCCTGCAATCCTCCAGTACCTCACCTGTCACTGATGATGATTTAAATATCTGTGCTTGGGGCCCGACAATTTCTGCACGTCCTCCACAGAGTCCCAGGGAACAACTTGTCAGACCCTGGGGATTTGCCTTCGGACAACAAACATCTCCACCTCTGTAATCTGTACAGGGTCCATGAAGTTGATGCTGCTTTGCTTCACTTCTATAGACTCTGTGACCACCTCCTGAGTAAATACGGATGCAAAAAAAAATTTAAATCTCCCCCATATATTTTGTCTCCTCATATGGATTACCATTCTGATCTTCTATAGGATTAATTTTTTTCTCTTGCAAACTTTTTGGTCTTATCTGCATATCTGCAGAATCCCTGAGGATTTCCCTTCAGCTTCTCTGAAGGGTCAACCTCATGCCTTCTTTTATTTCTTTCATAAGTGTTCAGTTGAATTTCCTGTATTTCATAAGTAGCCCATTTGTTCCTATCTGCCTGTACCTGGTATGCACCTCCTTTTTATTGATCTGGGAGAGGAAAGCCAAAGGGGTGACAGAGCTGCATGGTGGGAGATGGGGGTAAGGGGAGTGTTTAAACTAAAGTTGCAGGGGGAATGGGAGCCTGAATAACAGAACAGATAGTGGAGGGGTTCTGGATACAGATGTTGTTCAGACCACAGACAAAGTCAGGAATGAAAAAAGTTGAACATGTTGTAGTGAATATGCTGAACACTGTATATTTCAATACAAGGTGCATCGTAGGAAAGGCTGATGTGTTCAGGGACGGATCAACAACTGGAATTCTGGCACCTGTGGACTGCGACAGGCTGCTTTATGGCAAAGGTGTGCTTGGTAAGTGGGGGGCCTTCGGAGTGAAATTTTGAAAGTACAAAACGGGTATGTGCTTCTTAGAATAAAAGGTACAGATAGAAACTGAAGAGAACCTTGGATTTCAAGAAATATTGAGACCCTGGTGGAGCACAAAACGGAGTTATATAACAGGGATAGGCAGGTAGGTTCTTATGGAGTATAAGCAATGCAAGAGAACAAATAATAAATAAATCAGGATGGCTAAAAGAAGGAATGAGTTTGCTGTTGCAAAAAAGATGAAGGATAATCCTCAGGGATTCCAGAGATAGATTAAGAGCAAAAGGATTGCAAGGCACAAAGTTGGTCCTCTGGAAGACTGGAATGGCAATCCACGTGTAGAACCAAAGCAGATGGGGAGATGTTGAATATTTTTTCATCTCTATTTACTCAGGAGATGGACACAGGGTCTATGGGAGTGTGGAAAAGGACATGACATGGTGCTCCCTCTGACCCTACAGGAGGCAAGTGCAGAAGTTGCCGGGCCCCTAGCAGAGATAACCAGATCATCCTTGGTGAACGGGGGGTGGTTATCAGAGGATTATAAGATAGCCAAAGTTATTTCACTGTTCAACATAAAACATTGAAATCCACAGCATATTCCAAGCCATTCAGCCCACAATGTTGTGCCAATGACATAATTTACTCAAGAAACTGCCGAGAGTTTCCCTAGCGCATAGCCCTCTATTTTTCTATGCTCCATGTACCTGTCTAAGAGGATGTTAAAAGACCCTACTGTATCTGCCTCGACCACTGCTACTGGCAGTGCATTCCACACACCCACCACTCTCTGTGTAACGACTTACCCCTGACTTTCCCTCGTATCTATTTCCAAGCTCCTTAAAACTATGCCATTTCAGCCCTGGGAAAAGCCTCCGACAATCCACACAATCAATGCCCCTCACCATCTTATTCACCTAAACAAGGCTCTAAGCATAAACAAACAAACTATACATTGTTTTGAGGATTTGTTGGAAGAATGCAAAATAATGAGGGTACAGATAGGGTAAATGCAAGGAGGTTTTTTCCACTGAAGTTGGGTGGGATGACAACCAGAGGTGATGGGTGATTGGGGAAGGTGAAAATTTAACGGGAACATGTGGAAAACCTCTTCACCGAATCAATTGTGAGAGTGTGGAATGGGATGCCAGCACACTGGTGTATGTGAGCTCGATTTCACTATTTAAGAGAAGTTTGGATAGGAACCTGGATGGTAGGGGTGTGGGGGGGCTATCATCCCAGTGCAGGTCATTACATCAGACAGCTTAAATGTTTTCAGCATTGTCTAGATGGGACATATGGTCTGTTTCTGCACTGAACTTCTCCAGGTTTCTATGACAGAGAAGCTGGACAAAATTAATTGGAAGGAGAAACTGGTAGGAATGTCGATGGAGCAGCAATGGCTGGAGTTTCCGGGAACAATTCTGGAGGTGCATGGTAGATACATCCCAATGAAGCATTAGAATGGCAGGAAGTCAGAACAATGGATGAAATGAGAAGCCAAAGCCAACATGAAAGCCAAAGAGAGGGTATATAATAGAGCGAAAAATATTGGGATGCTTTTACAAACTAACAGGTCTGAACAACATCTGTCTGGTGTCAAGAAAACAACCTCTTCCTCAATGTTGCAAAAATAAAAGAGCTGGTTGTGGTTTACAGAAGGAATGGAGACAGGGTAATCCCCTTTGCTGTTGAGAGGGTGAACAGCTGTACCGACGAAGAAGGGCCCAAAGGATATTGAGGACCCAATTCACCACAACCACAAACTGTTCCTGCTGCTACCATCCAGGAAACGGTACCACAGCAAAAGGACCAGCAGGCTCCAGGACATCATCTTCCACCAGGCCATCAGACTGATTAATTGATTTCTATGTTATATAGACTGTCCTAAGTGCAAACTATTTATATGAATTACAGATTGCACATTTAGATGGAGAAGTAACCAAAAGATTTCTACTCCTCATGTATATGAAGAATGTATGTAATAAAATCAATTCAATTTACCCTTTCCACTATCTGCTCTCTCATTCTGGCTCCCATTCCCCCTACAACTTATTTTAAACACATCATCTCCACCCCCCGACACTAGCTGTAGTAAGCCTTACCACAAGGATATTAGTCCCCTTCTTGTTCTGTTCCCCTAACTAACGAATCCTCTATCAACCCTTTGCATTACCTCTGCCAGGTAATCCACCCCTCCCCCCCAAACAGTTTCTAAAGTGGTCTACCTGTTGTTGTGGGGTTGACCACAAGCGTACTCTGTGAGGGCTGTTTCACCTCATTTCCCTTCCTGACTCTCACCCAGTTTCCTGTGTCCTGCACCTTGGGTGTATCACCACTCTTCATGTCATATTGATCACCTCCTCCAATTCCTGGATGATCCGGAATTCATCCATTTCCAGCTCCAACTCCTTAAGTGCAGGGTTACAAGCTGCAGCTGGATGTGCATCTTGTAGGTGAGGGTGTCAGGGACACTGGAGGTCTCCCCACCTTCCCACCAATGTCCCCTCTAACTTGTAATGACCAATGTGCACATGAAGCCTGTATTGTGCATTTTAGTTAATCCAGTGTCAACATGTGCACAGTGAATTTCATATAGAGAGGTATTCATTTTAACAGCTAGCAAATCACTGTCGGTAACAAGTTTGATCTCCTCTGGGTCTAATCAAGTTCAGCTGCACTGTCACACAACCTATGTAACAGGCCTGTAACAGGTAATGAAGGATTTTCTCACCAGAGCTTTTGCACTTTGTCCATATGTGGATTGCTTGCTAAATTACACTTCAAAAAGTAACATTTCCAAGTATCACTCCACTTTTTCCCACTTGTAAATTCTCCAGCAACTTTTGCATCTCCACAATAGACACAGATAATACCAGTTTATGTATTGTACATAAATATTTCCCGGAACCCTCCCCTAGGTGAACTCATTGATGGCAATGCCTATGAATCTGAAGGGAAGGGGATTAGACTGTCTCATTGGAGACATCTGGCACATTTGTGATGAAGGGCAAAAAGCTGTTTGATATAATTACCTTCCCAGAGAGAATGAGTCAAAACATGTTCTCAAGGGTAGAAAAGTTCAGACCAGGAGGAGGTGGAACAAAGCCACACACACAAAATGCTGGAGGAACTCAGCAGGCCAGGCACCATCTATGGAAAAGAGTCCTAATGCTGAGTTCCTCCGGCATTTTGTGCGTGTTGCTTGGATTTCGAGCATCTGCAGATTTTCTCCTGTTTGGGATTGGAGGTAAAACAAATGTGATTTTATCAACAGCTTATGTAAAAGATTGTTGTGCCCTATCTCTGAGTTCCCAACCCTCACATTCAGATAGCTGGAGCTCTGTCTGAGAGATCCATCGGTTCCCATTCCCTCCTCAGCCGGAAGCTCCCCGGGACCCGTGTACGGATCGTGGGGCTGAGAAAGAGGGACGAGAGCAGGACTGTTCCGGGAATGAGGGTCAGAGTGACTAGACTCACTGCAATTGTCCCTCAGTTGGTGTTTTTAAGGCTGAACCGGAGAATCGTTCTTACCTGCGCCGAGTTCCGGAGGCCTTTTGTAAACTGCGCATGCGCAACATTCGCATCTTTGACGTCTGCGCATTCAATCGGGGCTTCAGAGCCGGCGAATTTATTATTGCAGCGCTTTCTGGGTAATCACGGTGCCATTAAAAGTTTCTGCAGACACCAGTTACATGTCCATATCATTTTTTTTTTGGTGTAGAAAACTCAGCAGCTCTTTTAACACAGAAAACAGCTCCCATAAAGAATACAATTAATATCAGCGAACTTTTTGCGTGTTTATTGCCAAAGTAGAACCTTCTTAAAAATGCAGATATGAAACACAAGACATTCTGCTGTTGCTGGAAATGTAGACACATACACATAAAATGCAGGAGGAAATCTGCAATTCGTGCAGCAGCTAAGCATAGTCCAGGCATGCTGAAGGGACTTGTCCAAAATGTTGTCTATTTATTCCTCTCCACATTTGCTTCCTGATTTGTTGAGTTCCACCAGTATTTTGCAGAAATAAACCACCTTTTTTTTCAATCAACCAGTTTCTAAATGTTTCTGATCTATCATTTGTAGCCACATCCTGTTGGTCTGATTCCTCGTCTTCCTCCTCTTTGTAAACTCCAGGCCCCATCTCTTTCTTGAGCCAGAAAGCCATGACTCAGGCTGGCAACTCTTTGGTTTCTGATTTTGCTCCATCGAAGATTCACTCCTTACTCCGCTATCAGACTTGAGAGGTGAATTGCACCAACCCAGCTGTCTAAGACACAGTCCTTTGAAGTTAGTGAAAATCACCCAAAACGTTGAAAAGAGCAAGGCTGACAAGTGAAGTCAGAGCCAAAGTAAAAACAAAAGACGGTGTACAAGGAAGCCAGAGCTAGTGGGAAGGTAGAGGATTGGAGGCTTTTAAAAACTTGCAGAAGACATCCAGGAAGGTCATTCAGAAAGAACTGATGAATGATGCGAGGAAGCATGGGACTAATATCAAAGAGGATACTGAAAGCTTTTTTTAAGTATATAAAAGGTAAAAGAGAGTCAAGGGTAGATATAGGACCAATACAGAATGATGCTGGAGATATTGTAATGAGAAATGCAGAGATGGCAGTGGAACTGATTGAGCAGTTTGCATCAGTCTTCACAGTGGAAGATTTCTACAGTATATCAGATATTCAAGAGTATTAGGGAAGTGAAGTCTGTGCAGTGACAATTACGACTGAGAAGCTGCTGAGGAAGATAATGGTCTGAGTGTAGATAAATCTCCTGGACCTGATGGAATGCTCCCTCAGGTTCTGAAGGATGTAACTGGAGAGACTGCAGAGGCCTTAACGATGATCTTTCAAGAAACGACAGATTCTGGCATTGTACCGGATGACTGGTAAATTGCAAATGTTATCCGCAATTTCAGAAGAGAGGGAGGCAGAAGAAAGGAACCTATAGTCCTGTTAGCCTGGCATCAGTGGTTGGGAAGTTGTTGGAAGCGATTGTTAGGGATGAGATTATGGAGTATCTGAGACACATAACAAGAGATGCCAAAGCCAGCATGGATTCCTGAAAGGAAAACCCTGCCTGAGAAACCTACTGCAATTTTTCCAGGATATTACAAGCCAGGTAGACAAAGGACATGAAATAGATATAGTGTACTTGGATTTTCAGAAATCCTTTGACAAGGTGCTGCACATGAGGCCGCTTAGCAACAAGAGGTCATGGAATTACAGGGAAGTTACTGGCGTGGTTGAACATTGCTAGGTCAGCAGAAGAGTGGAAATAAATATATCGTTTTCTGACTGGCTGCCAGTTACCAGTGGAGTTCCACAGGGGTCAATTTTGGGATCGCTGCTTTTTACGATGTATGTCTATGATTTGGACTACAGTATTAATGGATTTGTGGATAAAATTGCCAATGATACAAAGATAGGTGGAGGATCGGGTAGTGTTGAGGAAACAGAAAGATTGCAGAGAGACTCAGATAGTTTAGGGGAACGAGCAAAGAAATGGCAAGTGAAATATAAAGTTGGAAAGTGGATGGTCATGCACTCTGGTGGAAGAAATAAACGGGCAGAGTATTATTTAGATGGGGAGATTCTTCAAAATACAGAGAGGCAAATGGACTTGGGAGTCCTTGTGCAGGATACCCTTAAGTTAATTTCCAGTTTGAGTCGGTGGTGAAGGCAGCAAATGCAATGTTGGCATTCATTACCCGACGTACAGGCTATAAGAGCAGGAATGTGATGTTGAGGCTCTACAAGACACTCGGGAGACAACACTTCGAGAATTGTGTGCAGTTTTGGGATCTTTATTTTAGAAACGATACACTGATGTTGGAGAGGTTCAGAGAAGATTCATGAGAATGATTCCAGGAATGAAAGGGTTACCGTATGAGGAGCGTCTGACAGCTCTTGCACTGTATTCTCTGGAGTTCAAGAGAATGAGGGGGAGTCTCATAGAGGCATTCAGAATGTTAAAAGTCCTGAACAGATTAGATATGGTAAAGTTAATAACCAAAACCTTATAACAATTACGGCACGAAAGCAGGCCATCTCCGTCCTTCAAGTCCGTGCCGAACGCATACTCTCACCTAGTCCCACCGACCCGCACTCAGCCCATAACCCTCCATTCCTTTCCTGTCCAAATACCTATCCAATTTAACTTTAAATGTCAATATCGAACCTGCCTCTACCACTTCTACTGGAAGCGTGTTCCGCACAGCTACCACTTTCTGAGTAAAGAAATTCCCCTACTGTTACCCTTAAACTTTTCAAATCATGTCCTCTTATTTGAATCTCCCCTACTCTCAATGGAAAACCCCTATCCATGTCAAGTCGATTTATTCCCTTCATAATTTTAAATACCTCTATCAAGTTCCCCTCAACCTTCTGCGCTCCAAAGAATAAAGACCTAACTTGTTTAACCTTTCTCTGTATCTTAGGTGCTGAAACCCAGGGAACATTCTAGTAAATCTTCTCAGTACTCTGTCTACTTTGTTGACATCTTTCCTATAATTCGTTGACGAGAACGGGACACAATACTCCGAATTCGGCCTTACCAATGCCTTGTACAATTTTAACATTACATCACAACTCCTATACTCAATGCTCTGATTTATAAAGGCTAGCATACCAAAAGCTTTCTTCACCACCCTATCCACATGAGATATCACCGTCAGGGAACTATGCACCATTATTCCTAGATCACTCTGTTCTACTGCATTCTTCAAAGCTCTACCATTTACCATGTATGTCCTATTTGGATTATCCCTACCAAAATATAGCACTTCGCAATTATCAGCATTAAACTCCATCTGTCATCGTTCAGCCCACTCTTATAACTGGCCTAAATCTCTGTGCAAGCATTGAAAACCTACTTCATTATCCACAACGCCACCTACCTTAGTATTCATCTGCATGGCAGGGGATTAATTAATTTCCCATGGTAGGGGATTCTTGAATAAGAGAGCACGACTTCAGAATTTGAGGACGTCCATTTAGAACTGAGATGCGGACAAATCACTCTCGTCAGTGGATGGTAAATCTCTGGAATTTGTTGCTACGGGCAGCCATGGAGGCCAAGTCAGTGCTTGTATTTAAGGAAGAGATAGAAAGGTTCTTGATTAGTCAGGGCATCAAAGGGTATGGGGTGATTCAGGGGAGTGGAGATGACTAGAAGAATTTGATCAGCCCACTGTTGAATGGTGGAGAAGACTGGATGGCTCAAATGGCCTACTTCTGCTCCTATATCTGATGGTCTTATGGATTCACTCATCCATGTGTCTCCATCTTTTTCCGATTTTCAAAATGTATGTACATTTCAATATCTTAAACTCATGGATTCCTGTAGATGCTGGAAATCCAATGAAACACACACACAGAAAATGCTGGAGGAACTCAGGTCGAGCAGCATTTATGAAATTAATCAACAGTCGATATATCGGGCCGAGACCTTTCTTCAGTTCTGGAAAGTTACGGGGAAGACACCAGAATAAAAGGTCATGGGGAGGGGAAAAGTGACAGATGAAGCCCGGTGAGTATGAAAGGTAACGGGCTGGAGAGGAAGCAATCTGGTAAGAAGAGGCAGTGGAGCAATAGCGATAGAGTTCCTCTTGTCCTGCCCTACCAGACAATGACACTCTGCAATCAACATACTCTGCTCATGCAAGCGGGCAGTTCGCTCCACCTTGTCCATGGAGTTTCACAGCATCGATGTGTGTAGTGAGGTCCACGATGTCCGATGCCGCCATTTCTGTCCACGCCAATCTCTTTAATTCTTTCATGCGACAGCAATGAATTTTCCTGTGATGGGGAAATATCTCTGTCTATCTGTGCTTCTCTCCATCTATCTATTTTTCTATCTTCCATCTAAGTTTCTGTCAATTTCTCCATTGACATCTCCATTCTCCATTGACATCTGTCAATGTCAACACACACACACACACACACACACACACACACACACACACACACACACACACACACACACACACCACGGAATTTCAATTTCTTTGTCCCAGTGGAACTTCATTTTTTTGGTCTTTTTGATATATTCTGTGCTTATCTTTTCACTGCTCACCGCACTTCAGGTACTCAGGAGTATTTATTGAAATTCATGCAGAAGCACCAACTGGATTTTAGTGAGAATTTTGATAATGTTCCCCAGGTTAGGCCGGGTCACGGTGGCAGGAAGCAGAGATCCAGGGGAACTTGGCTTTGTGGATACTGAGATGACCTGTCCACAGAGGCAGAGGGTGCTGGTAGAGTGAGAAGCGGATTCTCTCTGGAAGCCGGTACCCAGGAGTGTTCTGAACAGATCTGTTCCGACAACCCTGTTCGTTGTGATTTTTAATTCACTCGGAAAGTGATGCGTATGTGGATGCGGGTTCATTTGCAGCATTGAAGTGAAGTTTGTGTGGGTACATGGATGAGGGAAGTATTGACATCTAGAGTCTGTGTGCATGTGGACGGGTCCAGGCAGAAAATGGCACAGACTAGATGGGCCGAAAGCCCTGATTCTGTGCTGTAAGATAATTAATTACATTGCGCGTCCTACACAAGTGCATTTCGCAGATTTAAATTATTCCAATGAAATGTTCTAAAAAAAACCCTGCAAATACAAGAAACACTCAATGGATGAAGAACATCGGTGGAGACGAACGAAGTTAGTGCTTCAGCTTCAACACCTTGTGTCGGAATGGCTTCAAACAATTTCTGATGTGATTTCCGGTCTCCAGCATCCCGAGTGTTTATTTAATTTCCAACTGCTCACAGACAGACGACAGTGAGTGGGAATTCCCAAACACGGTGAGGACACTGAACCCGAGGTAGATAACCAACGATGGAACAGCTCATTCCAGGTACTCACTGCCTCTGTGTATTGAGATTACCTCGCATGTCTATTCCATCTGTCTGCTCTTTTCTATCTGTGGCCATTCAGCCCCTCTAACCATTAACAAGATGGCGGCTTTCATTTCATTGCACTCTCTATAACAAATACTCTCTAACCACTTTGTTCATCCTCTAAGGAATTAATCTTCTGAAGCCCCGTGTTGCCCCAACCCCTCACCTCCCACCCCTGTCAGTATCTCCACCTTCCCACCTCACCCTCACCTGGATCCACCTCTCACTCCTCAGCTCTTGCCCCATCCCCACCCCTCACCTCTTTTCTCTGACTATTTCCCTTCCACTCTCAGTCCAGAGGGAGGATCTCGGCCCGAAATGTTGACGGTCCATTTCCCTCCACAGATGCTGCCCGACCCACTGAGTTCCTCCGGCAGTTTGTTCTTTGGTCTGTATAACCCGTGTTAGTATGGGGAGCGGGATTTTACACCATATTCCAGGTACAGTCTCAACAAAACACAAATAATTGTCACTTTTCCCGGATCATTGGCCCCGCTTGCAGGGCAACAGTCTGCCGGTGTTTGCCCCCCAATGTGGTGAATCCCTCTGCTCGCCACCACCGTGGGCTCAGACATTTCCACAGATGAGCCCCTCCTGTCCCCACCGGGACAAACATCCTGTCCGCCCCCTCTCACACCATCTTCATCCTTTCAATAAAATCCCCCTCTCCCTCCCTTCCCGTGGAACCGGCATCAAACCGACGGGCCGAGCGGTCTCCTCCTACCTCTCAGAGATACATCAGACTCCGGCCGTAGGAGACGCTTCAAAAACGCCCCGACTTCCCTCGGAGTGAAATGGAAATAAATCAGAAAGCGGACATTTACTTTGAGATTTGTTCCGCCCTGACGAAAGATCGACTCCTGAGCGGGAAACGCCCACTCCGCTGGTCCGCTTCTACTACTGGCTGTAACGAGTGATTGACATTCCTGCACACCAATGGGAATAGCGCAGCTCTTGAAGCTCTGTATTTCAGCTGTGGTGGAGGGGTGGGTGGTCACGTGATTGGTCGCTCAGCCGTTAAACCGATAAAGCTCGAGCTCTCCAGCGCGTGGGTGACGTAGACACCGCGCACGCGAGGGCAAGTCCCGGTGTGGGGAGCCCATATGTGACGTCAGTCGCGTGGGGGAAGGCGGAGCTGTGTGACGTCACTCAAGGCGGAGCGCTGGCATTTAAAAACACCTGAATGGACGTTTCTGATGATTCCAGTGGGACAACAACATTTATCACGGGTTTCATCACTGAATCCAGTGTTGTGAGATGTAATGTTCCCTGTTATGTGTCCGGCTGTGCCGTGTTGTTGGTGGAATGGGCAGCGTGGTGTTTCTCTCGATTCGGGTCACAACACCAGAATTGCCAGCGGGGTCCACACACACTGTATTAGTCAACAGAAATCCTCTCGTCCCTGCAGTCTTTGTCTCCTGGTAAACTCAACACCCTGACAATGTGGACCATAGACACCCCTTTCTCTTTAAAGTCAGTTATTCATTCAGACAGTTGATCCCTGAGAGGAATTATATTTATTGGTCATTAAAGTTTCCCAGTCTAGTTTGGACGGATACGAAGTGGAGTTCGGGGTGTCACAGTGAAAGGGCCGGACGGCCGAACTCTCTCCGTTGTCCAAACATCCTTCCAGGTGAGGCGACAGTTTTCATGTGCATCTTCCGGGGACGCCTATTGCGTCCGCTGCTCCCGATGTGGCCGACTCTACATTGGTGACACCAGCTCCTCCGCAGTTGTGCGGGGCAGGGTTGTTTTTTGGGGGGCGGTTCGATGTTATTGTTCCCTTTTGTGCGGTGGGCTTTGGGTGTTCATGATCGGGATGTCATTCTTTTTGATGCGGGGGGTAGGGTGGGAGTTATATTTTTCTCTCTGAACGACTTTCATGCTCTTTCTTTGGTTTGTGGTTCTCTGAAAAAAAACGTAAGAGTAGTTTATGGATACCTGCTTTGTTAATAAACTGACCTTTGAACTATCCGCGCCCAGCAGGACCTCCCGGTGTCCAAACATTTTCATTCCGATTCCTATTCCTATTCCCGTTCCGACGTGTCAACCCATCGCCTCCTCTTCTGCCGAGTTAAGTTCTGCCTCAGTGTCCAGGATCTACACCTTATATTCCTTCTGGGTTGCTCCTCCCCCCAACCTGTGGGCATGAGTATCGATTTCTCCTTCCGGTGAACTGATCGCCCTCCCTCCCACTCCCTCACTTCCTCTCCGACTTTTCACGCCCTATCACGTGCTTAGCACGTCTCTCTGGGTCCACTGCTCCGATTCTCCACTCTCTTCTCCTATTAGATTCTATTTTCTTTTGTTCTTGAGCTTTCCCACCTACCTGGCTTCAACCTGTCACCTTCTAGCCAACCATTTTCTCGCCCGCCTCGATCTTATTTAGCTATTTCCCCCATTCCATCTCAATCTTGAAGGAAGGTTCAGCTGGAAACGTCGACTGTCGACTCTTTTCGATAGATGCTGCCGGGCCTGCTGAGTTCCGCCAGCATTTTGTTTGCGTTGAGCTGGATTTCCTGCATCTGCAGACTTCCTCCCGCCTCCGGGCACTGGGGGCGCTGTATGGACCTCAGGCCACTGGTGGCCATGTGTACCTCCGACCACTGGTGGTGCTGTGGAGAACATCCTGATAAACGCATGCGCACTGCCGAAAGCAGCTGTCGTTGGCGTTTCACCGACTCGAGCGGGGGTGGGTGGGGGCGGGTTTGTGTCAATCTGAGCCGGTTGGATTGGGAAAGGGCCGGGCCCGAGCTCTGCCGGACGGCTGGAGCAGGGGTGCAGTGCCAATCTTTTAGCTGCTGGAGCTGTACGAGGGGTGATTGATAAGTTCGCGGCCTAATGTTACACAGCTCTCGGTACCTGAACGTGCAGTTCAACTCTTTGAGTGATTATACAGAAAGTTTGAAGCTAATCAGTTTTGTGCTGTTTCTGTTACAGATAATTGAAAATTGCTAGGTTTTGTAAAATTAACTCCTTTCACCTTAGGCCGCGAACGTATCAATCACCCCTAGTATGTCACACCGAATTTGTGTATTTGTGTACCTGCTCCTTTCATGTACCGGGCAACTTCCTTGTCCCGTTGATGTCATGAGCAGGTACACAAATTGGGGGGGGGGGGGGGGTTGTATGTGTGTGTGTATATAGAGTTTTTTATAATGCCAAGCAGTAAACCAAGATGAAAGAAATATATATGATTTCCAGAGCTCCACAGAAATCCAGTGATGAATAAGGCATTAACAAGATTACAGGCCATCACTGCATTTCGGTATATAACTGGTACAATAAAACATGTAACACTTAATTTAATAACTAGACAAAGTTTTGCATGGTTGCATTCACTAATTATCATAAAATATAATGAACAACCAAGTGAAATAACGTTGTTTGCTTAGAAGCCATAAGGTCGTTAGTGAGAAAAATTTACTTGTGTATTAGCGAGTAATCCACGGACCACCACAGTCATGGCTCCAGGATTTCACCAAAAAACTATCGAATATCTTATCTTAATGTTATTGGTAGTATTTTCCTCACCAGCCACCAACCCCTCTCCCTAACCCCAGTTTCCTTAAAATTCCCTCTATTTAATATGCGGCCGCTGTTAAATTCCCCGCTTGTTTATTTTGACTTATTTTCTAACAGAAGTGCTGGAGTGGTGCTCCGGTGAGCTCCGGCAGCACTGCAACCCTGTTTAGATCCAAGTAAAATGGACCCAGGGATCAAGCTGCCCCGGTTTATGAGGTGTTGAGCGAGTATTTCTGGTCTGGGATCTAGTGTTTTTTACAGAGGTGCTGGAGTGGCGCTCCGGTGAGGTCCGGAGGTGCTCTGCACCCCTGTTTAGATCCAAGTAACATGGACCCGGGGGTCAAGCTGCCCCGGTTTATGAGCTGTTGAGCGAGTATTTCTGGTCTGGGATCTAGTGTTTTTTACAGAGGTGCTGGAGTGGTGCTCCGGTGAGCTCCGGCAGCACTGCAACCCTGTTTAGATCCAAGTAACATGGACCCGGGATCAAGCTGCCCCGGTTTATGAGCTGTTGAGCGAGTATTTCTGGTCTGGGATCTAGTGTTTTTTTTTTTCTGGATTTCCTTTGGAAGTGTTGCTGCTACTCTGAGGAGAAAATGAGTTTGGATTCCATCCTGTTCTGTGTTTGAACCAGTAGAAATAGACATGGGGGTTCAGTGTTCGAACTGTGTTTGGAAATACCTCCTCACTGTCTCCTGTCTGTCAGACAGTAGAAATCAAACAAAAACTCAAGTTGCTGGAAATCTGCACTAAAAATGAAAAGTTCTGAATCCATTCTGTCAAATGATTGTGAACCTGAATCGTTAAATTTGTTGCTCTCCCCACAGCAGTTCCTTACCTTTTGAGTGACTCTAGTGAATTCAGTTTCTTTTTATTCTATTCACTCTGGAATGGTTCAAATTTCCTGATGGTCTGTTATACTTGGGAATGTGTTCAGTGCAGTTGTTACTAACAAGTTTCACTTGAATAATCTCAGGGATGATGGGCTTTATGTATGAGGAGCATTTGATGGTTGTGGACCTGTGCTCAATGGAGTTCAGAGGGACGGTGGGAATTGTGGAGGGATGTATTGTTAAGTAAACCTACTGAATGCTGAAAAGCCTGGATACAGTGGACATGGAGAGGATGTTTCCATTAGACAGAGAATCTGTGCCCTGACAGCACAGGCTCAGAATAAAGATGCTTACCTTTAAAATTGAGTTGACAAAAATTTCTTCATCCAAAAGATGTCTGATCTGTGGAATTTGTTGCCACAGATGGTGGTTGAGGCTGCCATTTGGGTATATTTATGGCAGAGATGAATATACTCATGATTGCTAAGTAGCCTCAGGGTTACAGCAGGAAGGCAGGGATATGGTGTTGGAATAAATCTCAGCCATGGTTGAGTGGTGGAGCAGACTTGATGGATGGAATCACCTAATTCTGTTCCTGCATCTTACATCTTACCATGACAGAATGATGACCCCTTCCTATCCCACATCAGGTTTTGTGATGTGTCAGGGACAATTACAGATTTGTTCACTGAGATCATTATATTTGTCTTCAATATTTAGATTTCAGTGAGCAGAAATATTTTGTTATCCTTTGTATTGTTCACGTGCTTCATTATTTTTCATGTTAAAGTTAGACCTGCGGTGAGAGATTTATTGGAAGAAAAGCCCACAACTGGAAGCAAACCATGACTGAAGACGAGGGAACAGCAGCAAGTGAACCAGCACGAGGACTGAGAGCACCGACTGGAGAGAAACCCTTTTGACTCAGGGTTTCCATTGATTCAGTCAGGAGCAAGTCTGGCGAGTCTCATTTACTCAGACACTGGTACTTTAGACATTACATGCCATATAAGCTGACCCCCATTTTCAAGGTTAAAAAAGTGACTTTTTCATGTTACCTTTGTATAAGCTGACCCCTTTTGTAGAGGTTTTTGATTTAACCAGTAACAAGCACAAGATTTCACGTGCCTGTAATCTGCTTTGCAGTATCTGGAACCTGGAAATTTTGTGAACCGGTACCTGCTGACAAAACAGGCTTACACAGTGAAGAGCATTATAAGCAAATTCTTAATAAATAAATCAGGGAGGGAAGTTTTGGATGAGGTCTCTAATGCTAAAGAAGCCTCTGAAATGTAACCCCCGCGAAACCATTTAGCACCCATCGTAATCTCGTTAAAACATAACACGGGGTGGCGGGATCAGTACGTGTACTCAGTATTGAGTTTGCAACCGCCATGTACAAAAGATTAAAACGAATGTGATGTGATGCTGGCTTCAAGCTGAAGGTTGTTGATTTTGCTAAAGGAACGAATAATTCTGCAGCTGCTAAGAGGTTTAGTGTAAATGAGAGAGAGTGAGAGAGTGGAGAAAGGCAGAGGACACGTTGAGGGAAATGACAAAGACGAAATGTGCAAACTGCAGGAAAACATGTTAGTGGCCAGAACTGGAAGAAAATGTTTTAGAGTGGGTGAATCACCAGCGATCATGCGGATACATTGATACCGGAGAAATGATTCGAGTTCAAGCGTTGAAGTGGGCCGAAAACACCGTGAGGTCAGCGAAAATTTCAAAGCTACGCGAAGTTGGTGCAGCCGATTTATGAATAGACACGATCTTGTGTTGAGACAAAAAACAAAGATTGCTCAGAAAATTCCCGCGAGGTGTTGTTGTTTACGTTCAAAATCGCTGCCGGTTGCTTGACATGGGTTAAAGAGGTGTGGCGTCGACGTTCCGAAGGTTTCGGGAAGGAAAAGTCGCTACTTGTCTGGGACGTGTTCAATGCGCACTTGTCAGGTGAGACAAAAGCAGCACTGAAAGCTGAAAACACGGACATTGTAGTCATCCCCGGTGGTTTGATCTCCATTCTCCAGCCACTAGATGTGAGTTTAAACAAACCAAAGAAATCATGCGTTGAGAGTGGATCGAATTTGACTCAGAAACAACCAATAAATACGACCTGTCTTCCCTGTATTCGTTTTTCCAAAGTTGGCACCCTCTGGATAAGCTGACCCCCTAAGTTTAGGACCAAAATTTAGGGCCAAATTCTCGGCTTATACACTGGAATTTACAGTGTCTGCTCAGGAGTATCAGTTAAGTCTGTCAGACCCAGTTACAATAATGTACTGTCAGTGTCCGAGCTCTTTAAAGTCACTCACATTCCCTCAGTGTTTGCTCATTTGAAGAACTTGCATCTTCTGAAGTAGTTTTTGGTCAGTTCTGAGTGTGGAGAGGGAAAGAGGGGTGTTTATATTTACTATCCTGCAAAAGGAGGTAATTGTTTGCAATTACTTGCTGCAGACTCACTGCCCATACCCTATACATTCTCAACCATATTATTGACATAGATGACAAGTAGCAATGGGTGTCACACTGGGGAGCTCTTGGAGGCACGGTCCTTGAATCCAATAAACAGCCTCCCATCATCACCAACACACACAAAATGCTGGTGGAACACAGCAGGCCAGACAGCATCTATAAGGAGAAACACTGTCGACGTCTGGTGCTTCCCCCCTCCCCCTTTCTTTCTCCCTCGGCCTCCCGTCCCATGATCCTCTCCCTTCTTCAGCTCCGTATCAATTTTGCCAATCACCTTTCCAGCTCTTAGCTTTATCCCACCCTTTCCGGTCTTCTCCTATCATTTTGTATTCCTGCTCCCCCCAATACTTTCAAATCTCTTAGTATCTTTCCTTTCAGTTAGTCGTGACGAAGGATCTTGGCCCAAAACGTCGATGGTGCTTCTCCCTATAGTTGCTGCCTGGCCTGCTGTGTTCCACCAGCATTTTGTGTGTGTTGTTTGAATTTCCAGCATCTGCAGATTTCCTCGTGTTTGCTCCCATCATCACCATCTGCTTCCTACCATCGAGCTGTCCCCAGACTCTGGGCTCTGTGACAAACACAATGGTAGCAGCAAAATTAGACAGTGATTAATATAAAGAGAGATTTGTTGCTTCCTGAAAGCTGTCTGATGCAATGGACCAGATCCGTCCTTGCTTACAACTAAATCTGCCCTAGGACGCATCCTCCCGGGTCACACTGTGTCCGATAACCCACATCCTTAACCTCCCTCCACCCCGTCGGTAGCCTCACAACTTTCCCACCACTTACCCCACACCCGTACATGTAGACAGGTCCTCGTCACCGACATCCACTCTCACAGCTTGGGGAACCACAACGAACTGATCCTACATTCCCGGCCCAGACGGTGCAGCCGCCTGGCTCGGTCCTGGACCTTTTCCACTGCAAACACCCTTCGATTTACACAAACCCGAGATCAGCCCCTCCCTCATCGCTGCTCAACCAGGCTCAGAGCTCGTTAAGAAGCCTCATGTGGCACCTCGTCAAAGGTCTGAAAATCCAGGTACTCAATATCTACCAATTCTCCTTTGTCCACCCTGCTTATTATTTCTCAAAGCATTCCACCAAATTTATCAGGCAACCCTTTGTTGCCTGTTCCAATGGGGGTGATCCTGAGGCTGAGGCAGGATCCTCGAGTGTGGCACAAGGTTGGCCAAGTAGCAACAACCACTACAACCCTCATCCCCCCTCGAGAACCCGTCTGGTAGGGTGTGGTTCCATGCTGCTGCCCTGTTCTTTCTCCCGGCAGCCAGGGGTAGGCCCTATTTCCACAACCCCAGTAAGTTCCATTTAGTGGTCCAGGGGTATCATAAGCTTGACTCTTGGTACAGTTACTACTTCCCACTTGATAGGGTGCACTCTCATTCTGGTTACACCAACAAGTAGTACTAGCCACTGCTGGAGATCCCCGGTCATAGCTTGGAGGGGTCTTGTGTAGGAGATCTACGTCTCCAACCCTCAAAGCAACACCGTCCCCAGTCTACTCTTCCAGACCTGGATATGGTGCAATTGACAATGCTACCATTACGGCTATCAGAAAACACCGGAACTGAATTTACTGCGCTAGTATTCAGGGGCACCACTGACAGGGGGATCATAGTCTGACCCTGTTGGGGAATTTCATCACATACCCAACATGCTCCCCGCTCTACGTGTTAGTGTAGGTGTGGTAGAGGGACAGGACAGGGGCAGGTCCCCTTACATTATTCATTATTCAGTCTTATCAGTTCCGCCAGTAACGTGTTTACAGTCCGTTCGATGTATCCACCGGAGCTACCCTTCTACTATCACTGCAGGAGGTTTTATCAGTAGTTCTTGTACAGTCCTCTCCACCTCGGTCCCAACTTCTTACCATCCCAGTTCTTGAGCAGGACAAAATCTCTAGGCTGGATGGTGAAGTAGTCACCTTTAGTTGGGGTTTCGTCCTCTCGATAGGCCTGTCGTACCTGTGAATGCAAGCTTTGGAGAGTTTTTGTTAATTTCCATAAGTATTTTCCCATCTCCTCCCCCAAGGTATGAAAATCCAATGTTGCAGGTAAGCTCTCAGGGAGGAGCGGCAGACAAGGTCGGGGTCCCCATGGGGTTCTCATGGGCTTCCTGTAGATAATTTCTGCCGGTGATAGCCCCGTCTTACTTGATGGTGTGATTCTCATATGGGATAGGACTAAGGGTAAAACCTTCAAACAGATCAATCCAGTTTCTTGTCTATGTTTTGCCAACTTATCTCTCAAAGTACCATTGGCTTGTTCCACTATGCCTCTGCGTTCAGATGATGGGTGCAGTGTAACTGCTGTTTTATAGCAAGTTCTTTACAGATTTCCTCATTTATTTTGGCCCATTGTCCTGGCTTATTTCTGGAAGTCCACAGTGAGGAGTTATTTAGCAATATTTTCACAACAGTCATCGTGGTATTATGAGTTGTAGGAACAGCTCAGCCTTCTGGGCGGAGACGGCCGTTTCAAAAGAGGCCTGCTCAATTACACTGGCATGCAAAAGTTTGGGCACCCCTGGTCAAAATTTCTGTTACTGTGAATAGTTAAACGAGTAAAATTTGATCTGATTTCCAAAAATGGTGACACATTTCTTTAATATTTTAAGCAAGAAAGCTTTTTCATTTCCATCTTTTACAGTTTCAAAATAACAAAAAAGGCAAAGGGCCCAAAGCAAAGGTTTGGGCACCCTGCATGGTCAGTATTTAGTAACACCCCCTTTGGCAAGTATCACCGCTTGTAAATGCTTTTTGTTGCCAGCTAACAGTCTTTCAATTCTTGTTTGAGGGATTTTCGCCCATTCTTCCTTTGCAAAAGGATTCTAGTTCTGAGGATCCTTGAGCTGTCTTACATGCATTGATCTTTTGAGGTCTATCCACAGATTCTCGATGATGTTTAGGTCAGGGGAATGTGAGAACCATGGCAAAACCTTCAGCTTGCACCTCTTGAGGTAGTTCATTGTGGATTTTGAGTTATGTTTAGGATCATTATCTTTTTGTAAAAGCCATCCTCATTTCATCTTCGGCTTTTTTATGGACAGTATGATGTTTGCTTCCAGAATTTGCTGGTGTTTTATTTAATTAATTCTTCTCTTTACCAGTAAAAGGTTCTTGCAATTAAGGGAAGTACAGTTCTCATACCAGGCAGTGATGCAGCCAGTCAGGATGCTCTGAATTGTGTTCCTTTAGAAAGTCCTTAGGATTTGGGTCCCATTCCCAAACTTCTTCAACCGTCTGAGGTGAAAGAGGCACTGTTGTGTTTTTATCACAACACAGCCAGTATATGCAGACCATGTGAGATCCTTGGTGATGTTTATTCCATGGAATTTAAAGTTGTTCACCCTCTCAATCCCAGATCCATTGATGTCAGTAGGGGTTAGCCTGTCTCCATTCGTTCTGTCCAGATTCCACATGAGCTGAGGACAGGGATTTATGATACTCTAGCCATTATTGGGACTTGGTTGCACCCAAAAGTCTGAGCGATTTAGAGGAACAAATTTGTAGAGAGATCGCAGACCATGCCAAGAAACAAAGGTTGATTTAGTAAGCGATTTTAACTTTCCATATATTGATTGGGATTCCCATACTGTAAAAGACTAGATGCAGCAGAGTTTGTCAAATGTGCCCTTAATCAGTACCTAGAATTCCTGACGTATAAGTGTGCAATAAGCTGTTAGGAAATGACCCATGGCTGGTGACAGCAATTAGAGATCATAATGCCATGAAATTGAAAGTAAATAAGGAAAAAGAGAGTCCTGGTTCATGGGTTGAGATTCTCAATTGGAGAAAGGTCAATTTTGATGGTATCAGAAAGGATCTGACAAGTGTGGTTTGGGACGGCTGTTTTCTGGCAAAGGAGTACTTGGTAAGTGGGAGCCTTCAAAAGTGAAATTTTGACTGTGTGGAGTTTGTATGTGTCTGTCAAAATAAAAGTTGAAAGGCAACTGGTGCAGGGAACCTTGGTTTTCAAGAGATATTGAGGCCCTGGATATTTTGTTCCTCTAAATACCTCAGACTGTTTGGTGCTGCCAAGACTCGCTAATGACTGACTCAGTAATCATCATTCTATGTCCTCAACTCATCTGACTTGTTTTGTAGTCAACTTCTGTTGGTTTCTCAAAGCTTCCCAATAGTTTTTGCTCTTTTGTTTGCCCTCCCTTTGGCTTTTATGGTGGCTTTGGCTCATTTCAGCTTTGGTTGTGTCCTCCTGCCTTTCCAATGCTTCCACTTCGTTGGGATGTATCGATCACTCAGCTCCCGAATTGCTCCCAGAAACTCCAGCCATTGCTGCTCCGTTGTCACTCTTACCTTTCCCCTTCCAAACAAGTTCGACCAGCTTCTCTGTCATAGAAACATGGAGAAGTTCAGTATGGAAACAGACTATTTGCCCCATCTAGTCAATGCTGAAAATATATTCAAGCTGTCTAATGCATCTACCTGCACTGGGACCATCGCCCTCCAAACACCTACCATCTAGGCTCCCAGCCAAACTTCTTCGAAACGGTGAATCCGAGCTGGCGTGCACCACTTGTGCTGGCATTTCACTCTGCACTCTCAGGGCCAATTCATTGAAGAGATTTTCCACATGTTCCCCATAAATTTTCACCTCCCCACTTACCCATAACCTCTGGTTGTTGTCGCACTTAACATCATTTGAAAAGCCTGTTTGTATTTACCCATCTATTCCCTTATATTTTGTCTACACTGAAACATAGAAAACCTACAGCACGATACATG
The DNA here is from genome assembly GCF_030144855.1 of Hypanus sabinus. Lineage (NCBI taxonomy): Eukaryota > Metazoa > Chordata > Chondrichthyes > Myliobatiformes > Dasyatidae > Hypanus > Hypanus sabinus. The sequence goes on from NW_026780961.1 coordinate 135,171, forward strand.
CCTTTTGGCCCACAAAGCCGTGCCAAACATATCCTTACCTTAGAATTACCTAGGCTTACCCATAGCCCTCTAATTTTCTAAGCTCCATGTATCCATCCAGGACTCTCTTAAAGGACCCTTTCATTTCCACCTCCACCACCGCCGCTGGCAGCCAATTCCACACACTCACCACTCTCTGTGTAAAAAAAAAACTAACTTCTATACTTCTAACAAATCCTCAAAGCAAAGTATATTTTCCTTGTTTATGTTTGGAGCCTTTTTTTAGGTGGATAAGATGATGAGTGGCATTGATTGTGTGGATAGCCAGAGGCTTTTTCCCAGGGATGAAATAACTAACACAAGGGGGCATAGTTTTAAAGTGCTTGGAAATGGGTACCGAGGGGATATCAGGGGTAAGTTTTTCACACCGAGAATGGTGCATGCATGGAAGGTACTGCTAGCAGCAGTGGTAAAGGTGGATAAAATAGGGTTTTTTAACAGCCTCTTAGTTAGGAACATGGAGCTTAGAGAAATAGAGGGCTATGCACTGGGGAAATTTTACGCAGTTTGTAGAGTACGTTACATGGTTAGCACAACATTGTGGGCCGAATGACTGTAGATATCTATGCTCTATGTTGAACAGCAAAATAACTTTTCTTCTTTAATTGGTACAGGGTCCATGATTTTAATGCCGCTTTTTCACACTCCCTTAGACGCTTTGTCCATCTCCTGAGTAAATAGAGATGAAAAAATATTTAACTTGTCCCCCATCTGCTTTGGTTCCACACATGGATTGCATTCCGGTCTTCCAGAGGACCAACTTTCTGCCTTACAATCCTTTTGCTCTTGATCTATCTCTGGAATCCCTGAGGATTATCCTTCATCTTTTCTGCAACAACAACCTCATGCTGTTTTTTAGGCATCCTGATTTATTGCTAATGTGTCCTCTTGAATTTTTTATACTCCATTAGAACCTGCCTGCCTATCCCTGTTATGCAACTCCATTTTGTGCTTCACCAGGGTCTCCATATCTCTTGAAATCCAAGGTTCCCTACAGTTTTTATCTTTACCTTTTATTCTGAGAAGCACATACCCGCTTTGTACTTTGAAAATTTCACTTTGAAGGCCTCCCACTGACCAAGCACACCTTTGCCATAAAGCAGCCTGTCCCAGTCCACAGTTGCCAGATCCTAGTGTCTTAATTCCGGGTGTTGATCCATGCCCTGAACACATCCGAGTATTGAAATATACAGAGCTCAGCATATTCACTGCACCATGCTCAACGTTTTTCATTCCTGACCTTGTCTGAGGACAGAACAACATCTGTCTCCACAAACTCTCCACTATCTGTTCTGTTATTCAGGCTCCCATTCCCCCTGCAAATTTAGTTTCACAAACCCCCATCCACCGTGCAGCACTAGCAAGCATTACCAGTGGGATATCAGACACATTCTTGTTTTGTTCCCCAAACTCATGAATCTTCTATCACCCCTTTGGCTTTCCTCTCCCCGTTCAATAACAAGGAGTTGCATGCCAGGTACAGTCAGATAGGAACAAATGGGGTACTTATGAAGTACAGGAAATTCAAGTGAACACTTATGAAAGAAATAAAAGAAGGCACGAGGTTGCCCCAGCAGACAAGGTGAAGGAGAATCCTCAGGGATTGTGCAAATATGTTAAGAGCAAAAAGATTGCAAGAGAAAATAATGAATCCTCCTGAAGATCAGAATGGTAATCAATATGAGGAGACAAAATATATGGGGGAGATTTAAAATATATTTACATCTATATTTACTCAGGAGATGGACACAGCATCTAAAGAAGTGAGGCAAAGCAGCAGTAACTTCATGGACCCTGGACAGATTACAGAAGTGGAGGTGTTTTCTGTCTTAAGGCAAAATAGTGTGGATAAATTCCCAGGGCCTGACAGGTTGTTCCCTGAAACCCTGCAGAAACCAAGTACAGAAATTGTCGGGGCTCAAGCACAGATATTTAAATCATCCTTAGTGACAGGTGACGTACTGGAGGATTGGATGTTCCCAATGTTGTTGCTAATGTTGTTCCGCTGCTCAAGAAAGGCTCTAATAATAAATGAGGAAATTATACATCGGTGACCTTGACATCCGTCGTGGGAAAGTTATTGGAACGTATGTGCAGGAAACAGATGTATAAGTATTTGGATAGATGTGGACTAATTAAGGATAGGCAGCATGGCTTTGTGCACGGTAGGTCATGTCTAACCAGTCTTATAGAGTCTCTCGAGGAAGTTATCAGGAAAGTGGATGAAGGCAAGGCAACGGATGATGTCTACATGGACTTTAGCAAGGCACCTGACAAAGTCTCACCTGGGAGGTGGGTCAACAAGGTTCAGTCACTCAGTATTCAAGATGAGATAGTAAATTGGATGAGACACTGTCTTTGGGAGAAGCCAGAGTGTGGTAGCAGATGGTCGCCTCCCTGACTGGAGGCCTGTGTCTAGTTGTGTGCCATAGGGATCACTGCTGGATCTGTTGTTGTTTGTCATCTATATCAGTAATCTGGATGATGGTGTGGTTAGCTGGATCAGCAGATTTGTGGATGACACCAAGTCTGGTGGTGTAGTGTTCAGAGAGGAAGACTGTCATGGTCTGCAGTGTGAACTGGACCAGCTGCAAAGACCAGGATAGGTCTGACACAGTGACTGGTCGGGCACTGAGGAGTGTTGTAGAAGAAAGGGATTTGGGAATACAGGTCTATATTTCACTGAAAGTAGTGTCACGGTTCGATAGGGACGGAATGAAAGATTTCGTCACATTGGCCTTCATAAACCGAAGTACTGAGTACAGGAGATGAACGTTATGTTGACTTTGTACAAGACATTGGTGTGGCCTAATTTGGAGTATTGTGTGCGGTCTTGGTCACCTGCCTACATGAAAGATGTAAAAGAGGTTCCGAGAGTTCAGAGAAAATTCACAAGGATGTTGGCAGGTCTGGAGGACTTGGGTTACAAGGAGAGACTGAACAGGTCAGGACATTATTTCTTGGTATATAGAAGATTGAGTGGAGATTTGTTTGTGAAAGAAGGGCACAGATAGGGTAAATGCCAGTTTGCTTTTTCCATTCAGATGGGGTGAGACTACAACCAGAGGCCATGGGTTAAGTGTGAAAGGTGAAACGTTAAGGGAAACATGAGGGGAAACATCTTGACACAGTTGATCACGTGGGTGTGGAATGAGTAGCCAGCACATGTGGTGCATGCGTGCTTGATTTCAGCATTTAAGAGGTTCGTATAGGTACCTGGATAGTAGGGCTACGGGATTAGACAGTTTGAATGGTTCAGCATAAGCTAGATGGGCCAAAGAGCCTGTGTCTGTCTTGTACTTTTCCATGACTTTGACAAGTACCTGAAATAATACTTACATTCACTCGAATTCTGTGCAGACCAACAATACAGTACAGCTGAGTGGGAGATATTCACATGGCATTAAAACTGAGGCCGTTTAAATTAACAGTACATCAAAGAAATTCCATCTTCGTGTCAAGAAAGACTATTTGTGTGAGACTGTTTCAGTTCCTGTGGGGCCAGTCAGCCATGCAGCCCAGTGGCAACAGGGAATGACACCAATGGAGAGAGTCAAACTGAGCCAGGTCACAGATTGGAGACGGCAGAGAAGTCCCATTCTTATAGAGACAGGAAGAGCATCAGAGAGTTTGATGGTCATTCCAGATACCAGCACTGTGCCCAGTTAGAACCTCACTGTCACAGTGTGATACCAGATTACACCTTGACAATTCGAGTGATCTCGTCTGAAATTTTGACGCACACCCACTGATGGATTTTGTAAATCTTTTGACAGGTTAAAAACGACAAGGAATTTGTCTATGGGAATTCAAACACAACACACCAGTTTTGCTGTCTCTGCCCAAATACTTAAGAAGTGGAGCAAGGGATTGAATCGACCATCCTTCCTACTCAGACTGTGGAGAGGGTTTCACTCGATCATCTGACCGACTGGCACGCCCGTCATTTTACGCAGGGGAAACGTTGTTCGCCTGTTCAGACAGTGGGAATGGATTTACTCAGTCAAATCAATTGAAGGTACATCAGCGAGTTTGCACGGGGACAAGGCCATTCACCTGTTATGTCAGGCTTCACTGGATTCATACCGGGCAGAAGCTGGTCATCTGTTGAATTTATGGGGAAGGAATCACTCGGTCACCTGACCTAATGGCTCACCAGCGAGTTCACACCAGGGAACAGCTGTTCACCTGCTTGGACTGTGGGAAGGGATTCACTTCTTCATCTCAACTGAAGCTACATCAGCGAATTCACACTGGGGAGAAGCCGTTCACCTGCTGTGAATGTGGGAAGGGATTCACTCAGTAATCTAACCTTGTGACACACTACTGGGTTCACACTGGGGAGAAAGTTTCAGTAAGCTTCATGCTGGAGATTTGTCCATCACCATTGCGGAATGCAATTTCAAGAGTGACTGTCGGTGATCAACTCTGCAATTATTGCTGCTGCTCACCACACCCAGTTCTGCACCCTCGTCACTGGGCATGGGAGGAGTTTCTTCTACTGCAAATTCACCTTCAGATTCACTGGAGTTTAATATTGTGGGTCTGAGACAAATAATTAGTTCTACTTTAAACTCTGTCTCCAGTACTTAGTGAATTTATAACACAGCTAGTGTACAGTAGAGTCAATTCAGGCTGGTTGAACCCTACCAGTGATTCAGTTCTATGACAGTCCTTTGAAATCCTCCAATTTCTGGGCTGAAGAAGAATGACATTGGCAGTTAACCCCCTAATTCAGGGCTCGTTTCCACATTATGGGTCATTTTCCCTGCTTCTGAAGGGTTGTTAGAAAACACCACTGTCCTGTAAAGGCTGAAAGCTGAATGGGAAACCATTAGTTCAACCAAGTGGGGTTAGAAACCAGAGGCGGGTCTGCACAGGGCAGAGTTTGGGGCTCTGGATGATGGTCGGGTTAAGACCATATGATGAGAAGAAGGAAATCAGCAGCGGGGCGGACAACGAATGACAGAGTAGCAACATTTGGAAGCTAGTTGACAGAGATAATAATTCAATTGTCTGACCGATGACACAAATAATGCCTGTGGTGAGGTACTCCATTGGTTGAGGAACTAGTGTGTTTAGAATAGTTTTTTCTATTGAGGGAGTTGTTCCTGCTTGCTTATCCTGCAATATTATATCCATTTGGTTATTATGGATTGTCCTATCTGCAATAATGTATTGATTATCCTATAGCTTGTAAGATTTTGACTCTAAAACTGGATCAGGCCTAAATTCATGGTGCTATAATGAAGTTATGGTGGTCATGAATGGGTTTGTGTTTTAAAGCAAGATTTTGGTGAATGATATTTACCACCTGATTGTACCTTTGTAAGTAATCAGATTGAGTTAAACTGCTGCAGGATCCTGGAATGTGTTGGATTGTGTCTGGTTTCTCTCGGCATTTTCTGCATTTATTGCCTTTTTTGTTTGTCTTTTATGTATTTCTGTTTATTTTAAAATGTAATTCCCCAAGGCACCCGTTTCTGGGAAGAGGTCTCCAACTCTGATTCGGGCGTCGATGCTTCCTTGTCACCATCTGGTCTGCTCAGATCATTGGGATGTCTCCCATGGTGGGTCATACTCATTCCACTGGTTAATTTTTTCTTCCATAGTGATGAATCATTTTTCTGAGCTGGCCTTTCATTTAAGTTTTCTGGTCTGTATTTTAAATTAGATTTGCATATACCTGTCTGGTGTGCTGAATCCTGTTTATTTTGTATGAAACTATATACTTTAGAAATCTTATCAGAGTGTTGTTTTTTTAATGTCTATTATAGCTCTTCCGAGTTCTGTCCTCGGTAGTTTTCAGCTAAGTGGTAAATAGGGTTTTCTGAATTTGTCATTTCAGTCCTGTTTTTATTTGTGAAATTTCCAGATTGGAATGGGACTAAGGTATTTTGAAAAAAAAGAATACACTAATATGGATATAACAAAAGTGAGAATGGATAGCAGACCACTGGAAAACGAGGCTGGAGGGGTAGTAATGGGGAGCATGGAGCTGGCAGATGAACTGAATAAGTATTTTACATCAGTCTTCACTCCAGAAGACACGAGCAGGATGATAAATGTCTAGATGTCAGTGGTCAGAATTATGTAAAGTTACATTTCTCATGAGAACGTTCTTGGGAAGCAGAAAGGTCTGAAGGTAAACAGGTCACCCGGAGTAGATGGTGCACATCTGAGAGTTCTGAAAGAGGTGGCTGAAAAGATTCTGGAGGGATTAGTAAAAATGCTTCAAGAATCAGTGGGCTCTGGTATGGTTCTGGAAGACTGGAAATTTGGAAATATCACTCCACTCTTCAAGGAGGTAGAGAGGTTCGAAGATACAAGATTATGGGCCAATTAATCTGACCTTACTGGTTGGCAAGATATTGGATTCGGATGTTGAGAATGTGTTTTCAGGGTATTTGGGGCACATATTAAAATCAGCCAGTTTCAGCATGTTTCAGATTTGGAAATAATTATTACTCCGGGTCTGGTGCAGCAAAAAAACAAACCCTAATGAAAATATGTATCCTCAGCTTATACACTGCACATATGTCCATAAAGTGCCACAAGGCACAGGATGTCTGTCCATAAGGCGACTGACAGAAAATGGTAAACGAGCGTTGTTTAGCAGTGTGGAAGCGTGTGTTAGTGGGTAGAGTTGTTGGTCAGACTTATTGCTTGGGGAAATTAGCTGTTTTAGGTTTCATAGACCTGGTGTGAATGCTACGTAGTCTCCTATCTGATGGTCGTGGGACAAGCTGTCCATGAGCTGGGAAGGTGGAGGGGAATTGTGAAAATCAGGCTGGTGTTTGTTCTCAAGAGAGGGAAATTGGAGAATACCAATCAGACGGCTTTTTAGAACAGCTTGAGGTTGTGCCACCATGGAAAATGTAGTTCTGGATTGGGTGTTGTGCAATGAATCAAATTTGGTTTGGAAGCTCAAGGTAAGGAAATGCTGAGGAGTCAGTAATGAGAATGTGATAGAATTCACCCTGCAGTTTGAGAGGTAACGCGATAAAAAAGATTTATCACGATTAGTGGAGTGAGATGAACTGCAGATTCATCAGAGAGGAGTTCACCAAAGTTGATTGGAAGGAGACACTAGCAGGGAGGATAGTAGAATAGCAACGGCTTCCTTATGCCAACACTTCCCTCTTCCCATCCCACTCTAGCCCTTCACCTTTAAGTTTATGTAAATGTGATGTTAGCATTCAATACGAGAGGACTAGAAGGCAGGATATAATACTAAGGCTGTAAACGGCATTGGTTAGACCACACTTGGCAATTATGAGATTGGTGATATGGTCTCCTTATCACTGAAAATATGTACTGGAATTGAAGAGACTCCAGAAGACGTTCGTGAAAATGATTCTGGCACTGGCGGGGTTAAAGCACGAGGAGAATTTGGTGTCTCTGGGCCTGTTCCCGCTGGAGTTAATGAAGCAGAGTGGGCGTCATTCTTGAATATTGAAAAGCCATAATTAACTGGATGTGGATATGATGGTTCCTATGTTTGTGGAGTTTAGAACCAGAGGACACAGGTAGAGTGGATGTGGAGAGGATGTCTCCTATAGTGGGGTGTCTAGGACTAAAGGACACAGGTAGAGTGGATGTGGAGAGGATGTTTCCTATCGTGGGGGAGTCTAGTACCAGAGGACACAGATAGAGTGGATGTGAAAAGGGTGTTTGCTGCAGTGCAGAGTCCAGGATCAGGACCTTCAGAATAGAGGGACCTCAATTTAGAATAGAAATGAGTAATTATCCTGTGTGTCTTATGATTGTGGCTGATCTATTCTCCTGTGCCCATTCATCTTGCTACGTTGAATGCTTACCTATGCACTCCTCAAATATACCCAACCAACAGGTCGGGGGGGGGGGGCAGTGAACCCCAAAGAATCTATACTCATCTAGATAGACAGGCACATCATTGATCCCGAAGAAAATTATATGGAAGATGTAGAATTCCTGAGATTTCCATCCATCTCCAGTTAAAATGATCGGCCCTTATCAATTCCTGTCCTGATTCTCTCACCGAGGGATATCAGACCTCTCTCCCTCATTTATCTTCCCCTTCTCCATCCCTACTTCTATCGCCATTTAGCTCCCCCATTCTCCGCCCTCCACTATTCCTTCCCCCTCTCTCTTCGGTCACTTCTTTCTCCCAAGCCTCTTTTTCCCCTCTCTCGCTCCGTTCATTTCTCACTCACGTCCACCTCATTTCCCGCTATTCTCTTCCCTCCCTGTCGCCCCGCCTCTTTCCTACCCCTGTTTCTCGCCTCCGCTTCTCCACTCCCATCTCTCCTCAGACTGTGCTATTGGCCTTGTTGCTCTCTTCCTCCTTTTTTCTCTTTCCCCATCTCTCTCCCCCTCCCAATCTATCTCTACCGCCACTCATGCTGTGTCTCCGTAGTTCTGCTATCGTCTCTCTATACTCTTTCTGTACCCTCCTCCCTGTCTCCCCCCCCACTCTCTTTTCCCCTCCCTAAGGATAAGCCTGCATCAACGAAAACAGGAACAACACTCTGTACGGCCACGTGCTATCCTGTTAAGAAATATACACCACTGAACAGACATGAAAGTTCAGTCCAGAAATAGGGGGAAAAATCACCATTAAGCAGTGATTCCCATCGTGGGCGGTTACATGTTCCAAGGGGGCTTTAGGGGCAAATAACAGTGGTCAGGGACGTTCAAGATTCTTGGTGTGGCGGTGTGGCAATATAAACTATATAAGACCTGAGTCAGACCCCACTTGGAATACTGTGTTCAGTTCTGGTCACCACACTACAAGAAGCATGTGGATACGTGCCTAATGAAAATAGTTTTAGTGAATTTGGCATTTTCTCCTTGGAGTGATGGATGATGAGAGATGACCTGATAGATGATGAGGAGCATTGATCGTGTGGATAGTCAGCGGCACTTTCTCGGGGCTGAAATTGCTAACATGAGGGCACATAGTTTTAAGACGCTTGGAAATCGTTCCTGAGTTAATGTCAGGGGTAGGTTTGTCATGCATAGAGTGGTGGGTGTGTGTAATGCTCTGCCGGCGGTGGTGATGGAAGCGGATACAACAGGGCCTCTTAGATAGACACATAGAGCTTAGAAAAATAGAGTGCTTTGTGCTAGGAAAATTCCAGGCAATTTCTAGAGTAAGCCAAATGGGCGGCACAGCATTGTGGGCCGAAGGACCTGTAATGTTCTGTTAATTTCTATGTACTATAACTTGCGGTACCAGGTCCTGCAACACAGAAGAAGCCATAGCTCCGCAGGCAGCAAGCGCTCCTCGTCACAACTGTCTGAAAATTTGCAACCTCCTCCCACCTAACCAGCCTAACAGACGTTATTGGGGAAGCATAAATGAGCAACCACCGTGCTGAACAGTTGCCCTTGACTTACGGCACGGAGCAAGCTCATGAAATTTAACAGTCTAGCCCCGATAATGATGAATTAGTACGTACGGCAGTATTTCTGTGAGTCTGAAGGAGATCAAAACTTGCATTCTAATTCTGCTAAGAACCAGTAACTTCAAAAAATTCGTCTTTACATACCTGGAATATGGTTTTATTCTATTTCCGTCAGATCTGCGAAGCCCATGTATCTTATTCGTAATACTGTACTGTCTAATGAAGCAGTGGAAACATCGAGATTGCAGGAACCCTTCCGTAAGAGACACCCTGAAAAGGCGACCTATGGTATTACTCAGTTCCAGAAGATGAAAGAAGTATTTGAATAGCGTTGCACACTCAAGTTATTTGTTCGGAAAGCTAAAAATGACATTGATCGTGGTCTCATTGCTTCTCATAACATTTCCAAAATAACAGCAATGTGTGAAAAAACTCATACAATTAGTGAAAGAGTATTAACGGCTGTAGTGTCAGAAGTGCTCACCACTGTTCTCAAAATGGATACCAGTATGTTAAAATCAATTCCTCTGAGTAATAACTCTGTATCTTGTATTGATGGCATGAGTAAGAAGATTAAGTATCACTATGCACAGAACTATAAAAAAAGCCAGAATTTGGGAGACAACAGTGTGAGAAAACGAGGCGTATGTACAAAGACAGATTTTTCAAAGACAGAGAAGTAGATGAAGATTTTATCTATTGTAAAAAGTTGAAAAGAGATATCAACGGGGAGTCTGTCTACGTGACCTCAAAATGTATATTGATGACAACATTATTCTGAACAGGAACATGATTTCTTGTGCAACGGGTTGAGCACTAGGTCGCCAGGCCTGGAATTAGTGGAATTGATGAAAATTAAATTGCAAGTCTGTGGTATCATTCATTGTCAACATCACACAGCTGCCGTGCAGTGCACAGGTACTGTGAAAACTAGGTTTAAAGATAAATTAAAAGTTAAAGCAGAATATTTTGTCTATGCTGGCATATGGTAGCCACGTTTTTACACTGGGAGCGCTGTAAATTATATTCGGTCTAAGAAGGGCGAGCGTGGCAAGTATGAAGGGCTTCAGGAGGTCATTGTGGGCTTTAAAAAAAGGTTGGCAAACACTGCTCTGGAAGGAAGAGTTAGCCAATGGATGAGCATAGCCCTCCATGAATGAGATCCCCACAATCTGAACACACTAGGTATCAACGGAAACACATCCGACGACAGGCTCAAAGTTGGAGACGTCTTCCCAGAAACTGGATGCTTCTTTGTGGCAATATTGGTCCAGGTGGTTAAGACAAAAACATCAAAAATGCACAATAAAAGGCTAACAAATGCAAGACAATAAAAACAGAATAAGCCATGTGAAACCAGAAAGTATCCCACACATTGTAGTATCCTGCAACAGTTTAGTTCAATCTGATTATTTACACAGGCACCATCAAGTGACAAACATCTTTCACCAAATTCTTACTTTAAGATACACCATCATGAAACATGCCTACATTATTATAAATACAATCCTAATCCAGTTTTAGAGGCAGGACCCATCAACCGATCCATTATTAGAGATGGGATACCTGGAACCCGCCCAAAAATAATAATACAGGATACATATGCAATAACAATTTATTTAATAGGTATGGCCATTACGAACACACACTACGCACGGAAATCAGTGTACAATGTCCTCTATATGTTACTCAAAATGGCCTCTTTGGTTTGTTACAAGTAGGAATGCTTCTTTGTCGGATAAGGGTTTCTCTCGTCGTTGTTTCACTTTAGAATGGCGGATATGGTAATTGTATTCATTTGTGAATCAATGGGGAATGTTATTGTGTCTTTTGATGCTGGGAACTTGGGGGAGGGGTTTTCGCGGGTTATTTGGTGGGAGGAGAGTGCGGGAGGAAGGTGGACGTGCGCTGCACTGCTCGGAAGACCCCCGGGCGGGTCCTAGGTGCGAAGACGTGGAGGTCGGAGGCAAGTGACGAGGGGTCGAATGGTTCGATGTTTGAGCTCCAACGATGTGCACTAAACTGACTGAACTTTGATAAGTTGGCGCCTTTTGATTTTTTCCATGTATATATATATATTTAGTAAAATTTAAATTTAGTTAAATTTAGTAAACTCTTTAAAGTGTACGTCATAACGGTATTTGTTGTGGGTTTGATACTGTTGGTGGGCGCGAGGCATAAAACTCGATTCTCACAGCACCTGCGTGTACGGGCGGTGGGTTGGTGTGTGGCTGGATCTCCTTTTCCCCTACCGGGGGTCGGCAACCCGCGGCTCCGGAGCCACATGTGGCTCTTTTACGTCTGTGCTGCGGCTCCCTGTTGCTTTGGGAAATACTTAATCAGTATTTAATTAAAATGTATTTTATGTTAGTTTGTTAGTTTTTGAAATGTAATTCTAAATTTGAAGATTATGGTGATCTTGTACAATCTAAATAAGACGTTGTGGCGACCCATTTCCTGACACATCCGAACCGGCTCACAATTAGCCAGCGTTCAGGCTAAGGGAGATAGCCTACGGGGGTTTGTGAGTACGTGTCTTTTGCAGCATCCGCGCCCATGGGGGGCGGGTTGAGGGAGGCTTAAAAGCAAGGCTGTTTAGTTCGAATAAAGCTATCTTTGACTGCAGTTTACTGACTGCGTGTAGCACACCGCTACAACGTGTTTTTATAGCTGGCTGTCCAGAGGAGAGGTGCTAAAACGCTTTGTCACGTGTCTGGAAGAAATGAAAAATTTCCTGGGCAGCAAAGGGCTCACCTTTCCTGAGCTGGAAAAGCCAGTGTGGCTGGAAAAGCTACACTTCATGGTAGACATGACAGCGCACCTGAACACGCTGAACACAGCTCTTCAGGGGTAAGGACGTACAGCCCTGCACATGTTGGAGGATGCTTTGGCATTCGAGCGCAAGTTGACAGTGCTTGCCAGAGATTTACAGAAAGGCACATTGTCTCACTTCCCCAATTTGAGAGAGTTCAAACAAGGTCACGACATGATAAATTCGGAGTATTTACATTCTGCCATCATCGCAATGCAAACATCGTTTGGGAAACGCTTCTGTGAGTTCAGAGAGGAAAAAAAAAACACATTATCCTTCCCGGTCACTCCCCTAAGCATCGATCCATCCCTACTGAATACGACTGCATTGTCAGGTGTGAGTCAACCTGACCAAGTATGATAAATATTTTAATTGCCTATTATTTAACGTATATTCATATGTTTTCATTGTTCAGTGAAATAATCCTTTTATTTTTCAGGTTGACAGCTGGCTGACGTTATTTTTGGTTTGCTGCTGGCGGCAAATTTAAGTTTGGCGTTTTTCATAAATACAAGAAGGACTCAAATAGACGTTGAGTATTTTACTTAAAAGTAACCTTCAACCCAACGTCTTTTTTTCGGAGTTCAAAATGTTTTTGTTGCATGCAGAAATGTAATTTCGTTTTCTCTGCAGGAGTTCATCAATTTCATAAATGCAACACATTATAGTTTGTTTATACATCGCATAAAGGCAAAACAAAACGTTGTATGCAGTGTTATTTCATTTTAAATGTCAAACGGGTTTTGCGGCTCCCAGTGTTTTCTTTTCTGTGGGAAACGGGTCCAAGTGGCTCTTTCAGTGGTAAAGGTTGCTGACCCCTGCTAGACATATACCAGCCTGTTGGGTAAGCGTTACATTTGTGGGCTGCTCGTCCCGGATTGGATTGTCAGGGGCTGTGGAATCCCGCAGGCAGCAGAGCGGAGATGGACAGAGATAAGATTTTTTTGTTGGTGCCAGTTTGAAAATGTACCAGTACAGTACGCATGCGTAGTGAGCGAAGTGGATTTTCGAGTTTCGGGAGACGCGATAGTGAGGGGTTTAAGGTCGGTGAAGGGTATTGGGCAGGTAGAATTGGTAGCTAGACGGTGTGGTAAAGAGGTAGAGTCTAGCTGGGTGTTGGTTCGTACGAGTGCTGAAGTCAGGACGGTGGAACTGCTGGCGACGGTCAGTTTACCGGGGGAGGAGGGGCCGAGGGGGCTGCACCCCCTCTCCGAGGATGATGCTGAGGAGACATCAGAGGAGGAGTTAGAGCTAGAGGTGGACCCCACAGAGGTGCCCGGGACTAGTAAAGGGAGGTGGGAGGAGTGAGTCGTGACTAAGCCCCGCTCCCCAGGTAGGGTGGAAGGCTCGGAGCTGGCAGCCACACTTAATTCCCTGGTGGGAGTGGCCGAGAGGCCACGGCTTAAGCTGGGGGTGTTCTCCGGAGCTAAGCCTACTCCGGACGGGGAGTGTCGGAAGCTGTTGAGACGTTGGTGTTGGTGTGTCGTGACCGGGTGGAAACCGGTGGTGCTGCCCTCCTGGTGGGGACTAACTCCCCAGTTGTGCGACGGCTCCTGGGAGCTTGTAAGGAGAAAGTGGGGGGAAGACTTTCTGAAGACCCTCTCGGTGCATCCAGTGTTTCGAGCAGTGTTCGCAGAAGGGGTTGCCTCCCAAGGGCTGGACCCGGAGGGTAAACGAGGGATGGTGTGGTGTACGCAGGCGAGGCCCAAGGTGATCCGACCAGGGAAGGTAGCACCAGGTGATGGGGATTCCCAGATTCCCAGGAGTGCCGACGGTTGATGCCCTGTTAGTAGACACCCCAGACGATCTTGAAGGGGAGACACGATTTCCGGCGGGGGCGCTGGTGAGGCCCGAAGTGCAGAGACCAGGGTTGGTACATGCAAAGCGTATAGCTATAAGTGTCAGGCAAACCACGGCAAGAGAAATCACCTTTAAGAGGGGAATGCCGCTGGCACATCTGTTCCCGGTGACAGTAATGTCCAGCGCACCAGTGAGGACCCCTAACGGGGAGAGATCGGAGCATCGAAGGGAGCTGACCGCTGAAGCCTTTAACTTCGGGGATTCCCCTGTGTCGCCGGAGTGGAAACGCAGGCTAGTGGAGAAGATGCTGAAGATGGAAGCTGTTATTTCCTCTGTAGGAGTTTGATGTTGGCTGCTCCAAAAGCACACGCCACACCTTCCGGGTGATGGAGGACACCCCGTTCCAAGAGAGATCCCGGCGTCTGGCTCCGGCAGATGTTGAGGACGTGCGGCAGCACTTGTCCAAGTTGAAGGAGGCCGGAATCATAGCTGAGTCCCGAAGTCTTTATGCGTCCCCTATAGTGGTGGCACGGAAGAAGAATTGGACTTTGAATCGGCGAACTGTCCCTGATCAATATACTGTCCCGATGGTCGAGGACGCGTTGGCCTGCCTGAGTGGAGCGAAATGGTTCAGTGTGCTGGAATTAAGAAGTGGGTATTACCAGATCCCGATGAGTGAGGGCGATGAAGAGAAGACAGCCGTTAAGTGTCCGCTGGGGTTCTTTCAGGTCGAACAAATGCCCCAAGGCACATGGGGGGGCCCCAGCCACCTTCCAGAGGCTCATGGAGAGAACTGTGGGGTACATGAATCTGTTGGAGGTGCTGGTGTACCTGGACGATTTGATACTGTTTGGATCGACTTTGGAGGAACATGAGGAGAGGCTGTTGAAGGTGTTAAGCCGGCTTAATGAAGAAGTGCTGGATGAAGACTGGACAAATGCCAGTTCTGCATGTCGTCGGTTAGCTACGTTGGCCATATCATTTCGCAAGATGGAGTGGCGACTGATCCAACCAAGGTAGAGGCCGTGACCAGCTGGCCGAGACGACAGAAATTGGACGCTGTGCGCTCGTTTTTTGCGGTTCTGTCGGTATTACCGCCGATTCGTGAAAGATACGCCAAAATATGTCACCCGTTGACTCAGCTTTTGTGTGGATATCTCCCGCTGGGAAATAAAAGGAATGGGGTCAGGAGACAAGACGCTGGAGTATACTGGAACCCGGCGGAAACTTTTGGCTCGAGATGGGATGATCAATGTGAAGAGGCGTTCCGATCTTTGAAAAGGGCACTGACCCAGGCCCCAGTGTTGGCATTTGCCGATCCCCAAAAGCCATTTGCGCTGCACACGGATGCCAGCCGAGAGGGTCTCGGGGCTGTTCTGTTCCAGGAGCATGGCAAAGCATTGAGACCGGTAGCATTTATCAGCCGAAGCTTGTCGCCCTCTGAGAGAAACTATCCCAGTCACAAGTTGGAGTTCCTGGCGATGAAGTGGGCGGTGGTGGACAAGCTGTGCGATTACCTGTACGGAGCCAAGTTTGAGGTGAAAACGGGTAACAATCCTTTCACTTATATTTTGACTTCGTCTTAGCTGGATGCCACAGGACATCGGTGGTTGGCGGCCTTGTCGGTTTATGAGTTCAGCCTGAGGTACCGCCCTGGAAGCAAGAATGTCGATGCCGATGCTTTATCACGTCGGGAGCCAGGGGAACAGGAGAAGGACGAGGAGTGGGAGAGTGTCCCTGCCCCTGGAGTGAAGGCGATGTGTCAGTTTGCTATCACCGTGAAGGCCGAGGGAAGAGGACGGCTGGAGCGAGCCATGGACCATTTGGGGTTTTTAACGACGCCATACCCCTAGCTTACTGTGACCTGGGGTGAGTCCGGGGGGAGTGGCAGTGCTCAGCAGAATGACCCGGGTCTTGGTACTGTGTGGAGAGCGGTAGAGAAGGTAGATGTGACTTTGGCTGATAAGGCGAACCACACGTCCGTTCCTCTGGTATTGAAGGAGTAGTCTCGGTTAAAGTTGAAGAACCAAATCTTGTACCGGGTATCGGCACCTCCGGACCTGCCGGAGGAGTATCGGCAGGCTGTACTCCAGGTCTTACATGATGATTCTGGATACTTGGGGTGGAAGAGACAAATGGATTACTGAAAGACCGGTTGTACTGGACCCGGATGAGGGGGGAGGTTGAAGAATACTGTAGGAAATGCAGTCGTTGCATCCGGAGGAAGACCCTGCCAACATTGGCGGCTACACTGTCGCACTTGCATAGTGCGGGACCTCTTGACCTGGTGTGTATGGATTTCCTGTCGATTGAGACTGACACCAGCCACACCGCGAATGTCTTAGTCATCACCGATGATTACACTCGCTATGCTCAGGCATTTCCCATTAAGGATCAGAAGGCGACGACAGTGGCGAAGGTGTTATGGGAGAAGTATTTTGTTCATTACAGCCTTCCCAGGCGAATCCATACTGATCAGGGGCGGGACATTGAGAGCTGTCTTATCCATGAATTACTGACTATGCTTGGGGTTGAGAAATCAAGGACTAACCCTTATCACCCACAGGCTGGAGATTGGGCAGAAAAATAAGTGGAGTCGTCTTATTGGACAATTGGTTCACTGTTACAATTGTACTCGCTATGATGCTACTGGGTATTCGCCCTGTTATCTGATGTTCGGGCGGGAAGCCAGGTTTCCCATTGACGTGCTTTGGGACTGAGGTGGGTGAATTACACGGGAAGCCCTATCTAAAGTCTGCGCCCGACATGAAGAGGGAGTTACAGAGGGTGTACGAGTTGGCCGAGGCGGTGGCTACAAACAAAATCAGAGGAATAAGATGAGGTATGACCAAAAGTTGAAGTTTGTCCAATTATTGCCGGGCGACCGGGTCCTTTTACGAAATTTGGGACTCCCCGGTAAGCACAAGTTTGCAGATCGATGGGCGGATACCCCCTATGGAATAGAGAGCCAGATGCCGAATGTACCAATTTACCGGGTGAAACCTGAGGATGGGAATGGCCTGTCACGGTACTCCATCGGAATCACCTGCTGCCCCTGGTTCAAGCAGTGTAGGTGGACAAGGAACCGGAGTGGGAGGTTGCGCCCAGTACAAGGAGTCTGTGAGGACGCGGAGCGAGGGAAGAGACTGCTGCTGAAGAGCGGGGACGGGTCCTTAACCCGGGAATGGATACCGATTCGGAAGATGACGACTCAGATGAGTGGCCCCTGTTTCCATTTGCTGTCGCTCCAGTACCAGAAGAGGAGGCTCCTGGCCCTTCCCATACTGAGTTGGGTGAGAGGAGGGAAGGTATTGAGGGTCAGATGGAGATGTAGCCAGCGTAGGGGGAAGAGAGGGTGGAACCCGAACGTGAACCGGAGGCTTCTCCGGTGAGGGGGGAGCCCCGTGAGGGAGGGGGTGAGGGTCTGTCAGGTAGAACTGGGGTGTCCGGGGCAGCGTGTTCGCAGGTGAAGAGGGAGCCCAGTGAGGTGGGTCGGAAATCTCAGAGGAGTAGGCGCCCCCCGGAGCGGTTGACATATGTGGACCCAGGAGAACCGAGTGTGATTTCTACTGCTCTGGGTAGTTATGTCGCTGCTTTCTGCACCTGGGTTGGGTTTTGTGTGCTGCAAGAAGCTTTGTGGAACTCTGGGAATGTCATGAGGTGATGACATTTGCTGGTGGGGGGATAATGTACAATGTCATGTGTATGTTACTCAAAATGGCTTCTTTGGTTTGTTGAGAGTAGGAATGCTTCTTTGTCTGATAAGTGTTTCTCTCGCAGTTGTTTAGATTTAGACTTGCTGATATGGGGATTGATTTCATTTGTTAACCAATGGGGAATGTTATTTTGTCTTGTGAGGCAGGGAACTTGGGGGTTTTCGCGGGTTTTCAGGAGAGTCGGGAAGAAGACGCCGAGGAAGGTGGACGTCGCTGCACTGCTCGGTCGACCACCGGGGGGGCGGGGGGTCCCGGGTGCGAAGACGTGGAGGTCGGAGGCAAGTGACGAGGGGTCGAATGGTTCGATGGTTGAGCTCCAACGATGTGCACTAAACTGACTGAACTTTGTTAAGTCGACGCCTTTCGCTTTTTCTTTTCTTTCATATATATTGTATTGCCTAGTACTCGTTTAGTCTTAGTAAACTCTTTAAAGTGTATTTCATAACGGTGTCTGGTGTGAATTTGATACTGTGTGCGTGCGCGAGGCATAAACTTGATTCCCACAGCACCTGCTTGTACGGAGGTGGGGTTAGTGAGTGGCTGGATCTCCTTTTCCCCTAGACATACACCAGCCTGTTGGGTGAGTGTTACAGATGTAAACGGGAGTTCGGATTACTTAACGTGCAGATCCATTCTGAATTTCAGAATTTTACTGACACCGTCATCAAAATTCGACGAATTTTCCAAGTGCTTCAGGATGGTCAACTTAAACTCTGCCTCTCAG
Source organism: Hypanus sabinus (assembly GCF_030144855.1). Lineage (NCBI taxonomy): Eukaryota > Metazoa > Chordata > Chondrichthyes > Myliobatiformes > Dasyatidae > Hypanus > Hypanus sabinus. Next base: position 153,651 of record NW_026780961.1, read on the forward strand.
GACTCTGTAATAGGAGAGTGGAGACATAGTCTAAACTGTACTGAAGCTTATGCCTTCTTTGCGGAATCCCCTGTCCTCGAGGCAGAATTCCCTCCATATGCTCCCGAATTTGCCCCTGTTATTAAGCCAATTCTGAGTCCAGGCAGCCAGGTTTTCAAGATGGAACGCCATCTGACCGTCTGAATGTGCGGGCCACGCACAATCTAGTCAAACACATTACAAAATTAATACATCCCACATTACTTGTTCTGAATTCATCTGTATATTGTTTTTTTTTCAATTTTTCAAAGAATTCAATCAAACTCCTAAGGGTCGGCCTGCTGTCACAAAACCTTTCGGCCCATCCCAGACCAGAATACGTTTCTACGGATACCAACAAAGAGAATGTCACCTCATCCGTTTCATTTTCTGTTAATAGATCCAGAAGGGACTGTTCCCTAGTCCGCCTGTCCGCTCATTGTGCCAGGACTCTTTTCTGCACGCAAGTGAGAACTTACATCATATCCAAAACATCTAACGCAAGGAAATGCAAATAGATTTTTTGTGAATTTTAAGTTGCCCGTGACAGCACCGTGCTCATAAGGCACCGGTCCAAAATCTATCTCCAGAATAATTGCTCGCTGTCTCCGTTGTTTTTTGGTGATAGGGTGTGGGGTGTATGGTCTGTCCAGAATACACCGAAACTAATGATTGCTCCGTTTCGGCTTCTGAGTTCGACTCACAGTCTATCGATTGACAATCTCTCCACAGGTTCTTGGCTTTCTGCTGCTGTGTTACCATCATTCTCTCCCTCTGTTTCAATGGCACACCCTTTCCTCTCCTTTACTCCAATATGTCCATTCTGAAACTTCAAAACCCGGGAATGTCCAGAAGCCATTCTTGCCCTTGTTGTTGTGAAGTCTCTTCAATAGAGCCAAGTAATTCTACCAATGTAACAATCATTGCCCAATTGCCTACCTTAACTGTGTAATCCTCCGTGGATTTTGCGACTTAAGGATGGACAGGCACATGCTTGTTTGAATTTATGGCATAATTGCCAACCTGTTCACTTATAAATCTGTTTATTCGTAAACTGCGCTGAATTCCAATTGGACACGGGAGTTATTTACACAGATGACCATTTAATGTAAACACATACTTCATTCCGTTCTTAAGCTCTGTTCTGAATTTTCTCTGTGTCAGAGCATAGATACATGTATTGGTGCACACACTGAGCATTTGCAACATATACCCAAATTCTTGCAGTAAATATACAGGGGAACTCAAATATTTGTCCTGATAAAAATAGTTTTGCGGTTGCCATTTCAGCGAACGAACTATAAAAGGTATCCACAATATTATGAAATTAGCTGATATAGCAGGCAACAGAATCATCGATTTTCTGCGCTTTTCCACCTCAGGATCGTTCTGATTATCACTGCTGTTCCGAAGCCCTCTGCGGACTCTATTTGCTGCAGTAATATGTCTCACTGTTAACCCATTGAAAACTAGAATTAAACCGATCGGTAGCAACGGTGTAAAAATGCTATCCAGCAAACCGTATCCTCTCCACAGGGGTGAAGTAGCGTATTCATCTGTGAAGGCGCAACGCCACGGTATGTTGTCAATAATCATGTAAGGCTCAATGGCAAAGCACAACGGGACACATTTCCCGCAGATCACCATAAACACGGTCATGATCACCACCGTTGCTGTTCTCTCAGTGCAGTATCGTTCCCGTAGTTTCCGACAGCATATTGCGATGAAACGATCGAAGGTAAAAGTGACCGTAAACCAAACAGAGCAGTCTAATGTTGCAACAACAAATATAAATGTCAGAGCACAAACAGGAGTGATGAGCAGGAATCTGGAATAAATGTAGATATTGTTGGTCGTTTCCATTAAAGCAACAACGATAACCACCATCAGATCCGCTGTTGCCATTCCAACCAGGTAACGGGTGATGCATTTAGCGAGTCCACAATTTCCCCGAGAAAGTATCACAATTACTGATAAATTAACTACAAACAATTTGGGGGCAGGGGAGAAAGAACAGAAATATTGTTAGCTGCAAACGTCTGAAATCACAACATTCACCATTCCGATGCTCTCAGGGTATATATATTATTATTTTTTTTTTGGAAGTGGACATCAGAAATCCAGTCTGAGCAGGCTCTGTCGGTGCTCTCAGCTAGTTCACTATAATGGACTGATGGACTGGATGGGCACTGGGTTCACGGTCGTCTGACAGTTTAAAGAGAGGCGCCTGATTCCCATGACTCACGTGAATGGTCGATCGCTCGAGAAACCACAGCATTCCCATTATAAGAGTTAAAACCTCTGAAGGGATTTTATGTAGTGGGAACAAAGTGGATCAATGAGATATAAAGCAGAAATTCTCTTTACCTCACATATGGGACAACAGAACTGAATGTTGAAAGTAGACAGGCCAGTCATCAGCAAAAGCTGACAGGTTGTTTTTGTAAAGTCGAATAAAGATACTGATAAAGAATCAGACGTAGAAAACTATCGAGCAGTAGTGCTTCAGAAATCCGAACAAAGTGAAACTTTGAAATTATGTCAATATCGGCACCAAAGTAATTGACAAGAAAAAAAATAAGGACGATGAAAGCAAAGTTATCAGATGCTTGAGTTCTCAGTTCTGGAAATAAAAGTTTTCCGACCAGGATAGAATTTGTCTTGGTTAAAGGTCCGTTTTTTTGCCGGAGAACAAAAGAAAGACGACGACACCGTACATATAGTGACCTGCCCCAGTATCTTACCGGGAACACCGATCGCTACAATTGCTGGATAAAAAATGCTCAAGATGTAGTAAATCGCTGGATATCTCATATTCCTTCAGAAGCAGCGTTCAGTTGTACGGAACTTTCCAACTGCTCAGATGGACTGGTGATCTGTTACAGAGTTCTATGCAACTCAGAAGAATTTCACTGAGACAATTAGTCTGATTATCACGTCAGCCACATTCGTGAAAACCAGCCACACAAACACCATCATTAAGTAGTTTATTTATTTATTTATTTTTTTGGCACTCTGTTACTGTTCTCTGAACTTGTTTCCTCAAGGGATGTTTCAAGTTGAAACAAAATTATATATATATATATATATATATATACCTGCTAATTTTATTCCCAAGACATCTTGCTCTAGTTGCGGAAACGGAACCTTTCTCATTATTGTTGTTTCTAACAAAGGCTACCATCTTGAACAATCAAGACCGACAATTAACTTCAAACAGATGTATTTCATCTTATCCCGCCGAGCACGTCCGCTTGTTACTTTGGGGACGGGAATTTAGCTCGGCAGGTGAAATAGAGTAGACTTTATTGAAGTGTTCACTTTTTCAAGTCATGTCGAGTCATTTGAATGATGAAAGTCACAGCAACAGCTGATGACATGTATCACAATAAAACCCGCTTTACGCATATTCTTCCACGCATATAAAAGAGTAATATTCCAGATCTTTGATACCAAAAAGTTACGTGTCCACATTAATTCATCTGCGGTTTGTAGGCGGATTGATGAACGTGTTTTTCTGGATTAGCAGAGAGTGGGTGGTTGATTCTTTGACTGTTACATGTGTACTGCAGGATTGTTTTTAGGTCCGTTGTGACTGTTTATGACTTAGATGTCGATTCAGGAAAGTGAATCAGAAGCATTGCTGGCGAATTCTAGGTTGCGGGCGCAGTGGGACTCTTGTAGCTTGGTATTCACAAAAATAACAGATGGAATTTAATACAGGCATGTGTGAGGTGGGTGGCGTTGGGAGAAAATATACAGCAGGTTAAGAAGCAAATATTGAATAGGTGCCATTTAATGTGCAGTATTTAAAAAGAGACCGGGCGTTACAGATCGGTAATTCCAGGAAAGGACGTCACTGGCAGATGGGCTCCTATTGAGCTCTAATTGCAGTGGCCTTCACAATCAGTCCACTGAGTACAGGAGGTGGGACGTTTTGTTGAAGCTGTACTATACGTTGGGGATGCTGTTGATAGAATATCGAGGTTCTGTTATTTATTACCTTAAGAGCAGGAAATTCTATACAGATCTTACAGAAATTTAGAAAAATGTGACTGTTACCAACAGAGTGAATACCCGCAGAACTTCGCCATCCTCTGTGTGAATCAACAAATAGAGTTCATAGGTTCGGTGTGAAAGCTGAAATATGCAAGAGGAGTATGTGGTAACGTGTATTCACTCAGAGGGGATGTGCGTTTGGAAGGAAATGTCTACCTAAGTGGCATAAAGGGTGGTGAGTGCAGATAAAGAGACAGAAGATCGCAGCGGATGATCTCGATGTGGAGAACAGATTATTTCTCTGTAGTAATAATCAATTACTCCATGTCGGGTCGATGGAGCTCCTCAGCCCGGGGAAGGGTCCATCTAAGAGAGAGAAAACTCTAATTTAAAACCTCCACTCCCTTGCGGCCATATACACTTTGAGATAGGTTTTGGTATTCGAGGACAACTCCGGAGCTGGAGTCCCTAAGGAAGTCCAATGTTGCCTCAACGGGAGACTTGCTGCAAGGGCAAATGCCAGTCTTCCATACAATCTTGCCCAGACCTGCGCCCTGGAGAGGACACTCGAGGGCCGCCTCACCTCGACACACTGAAGCAAGACTTTCCAGGCGCAGATCCATGGTCTCGCGAGACTAACGGATGGCATCAATTTCTCCATTCTGCGTCTTCTCATTGTCCACTTCGTTACCAATCTAACTATCTGCGGAACAGAGTAAGTATTTGAAGAACAGAGGATGTGTTCATGATCACATTTCAATCACAGTCCCTTCTACCCATGGAGTTCACCCGCTGTGCTTGCTGTGGAGTTCGTACTGATGTGCAGCCTCGGTTGTCTTGAGAAAGTCTGACGTCTGTATCCGTCACTGACCTGCTGTCGACATCCGGCCTTCGGCTTACTGAATGATGACTGACAATCCATATCCATTCTGGAGCTGGTATCAATGAGTAGCCCTCCGCTCGTTTGAGAATATCTCAGCATTGATAAGACATCTTACCATTTAACACTTTGTATACCATTTATGTGGCTGAATGCGACCGTCTCACCATTTGACGTACTTTTACTGTGAATTGTTGTTTTTTTTTTTTCTCTATCCCTAACTCATAACCCTAACTCCCTTTGTTGCGGCAGCATTTCATTTCAATTCCTACTCCACCATGTTTATTCTCAACATCGTCATTAATCAATTCATCCGGTCAGTTGATTAATACATCAACGCTCTCATTGGTTTTGTTATTTCTGTGACATTTGCATTGTTAGCAGGTCATTATTTATTATCTTTCTCTAATTGCTCCTCCATTGGCAATAATTACGTTTTCTTTTGTACGATTTCAGACTTCCAAATGCCGAATGGAAAGAGTTGAATGAGAATAGTGGCATGCGGAGATAAATCTCTCGGCAAAATAGGCTTCTAATCCTCACGGGAACTCTGAATTGGAGAGAGTACCTGCAATTGTGGTCATTGCTCCATTGCTGGACCTGCTGCCTGGACAAGCACCGCACAACACACACACACACACACACAACAGAGTGAAATATGCCGAAACGAGGTTGTTTTGGATAGCATCAAGTTCATATTGACTTTTACCGTAAGGGTGGAATATTCCATCCGGTTCTTGTTCCGTGCCGTGTGTGGACAGGAGGTAGAGTATTTTAAGAGGCGAGACACAGAGCAAGTTTCCACCGTGAAGTTCTGCCCCTTGTTGCAAGGCAGTTTGAAACTGAATTTGTCAATCCACCTAGGATTCTCTGAGCTTCATTCTTATCGACCGGACACAAATCCATTTGAACAGGAATACTGGGAATTGTTTACACATTGATTTGGAATGCAAAAGTCATGGGAGCGATGGTATTCTACAATACTGTACCCGAATTTACATTGCGGCTCATCAGTGTGGGGCTGCCACACCGGGAGTCCACGATATGACCATCAGATCCTGAAGGACAGATTGTCATGAACGGTGGTTCTTGAGGAAGCAGACGGAGATGCAGGTATGGCACCTTTAACACTTGCACGGGTAATTGGCAGGAAGGAGTTCAGTAGGGAGGGATAGTGGACTTGGGTGTGATATGGAAAGTGATGGCTGCAGAAAACGGCGAGTGTTCTCGGGGAGTGGAAGATGATGCGCATCTTCGAAAGATCCACCTGGGGACGGAGGAACTTACGGTGGACGAGACGCTCGTGTGTGTTAGGTAACCACATGAAGATGCTTTTCCTACCTGGGACGCTGGAGGAAGTTATGATAGCAAAGTCACTAGAAAGTCAAATATAGATATCTTGAAATAAACTCCTGTTAATGAGTAATAATGTCCTTCAGTCAAACAATGGTCAGTGAGATTTTGCGTAAAATCAAAAACTGAAACCTGCACAGTAATAGTGATTATTATCTGAGGTAAATGAAAGTCCCGGAATCCGCGCCAAACTCCAAGCGTGTGAGAGTGGTTTGTCTGGTCATTCAGTGGGAGATATTCACGGACTTCGACCGGCCAGCCTGTTTATTACTAGAATGTGTTGTTCTGCCAACTCTGCAAAAATCTCAGCTGGTGTATCTCTGTTGAATACAATTACTGTCATTGTCGGTGTGAATATATTGATCTCTTTCTAGTCAATATCATATATGTTTATTATGCTAAGTATCATCAACTACAATCAGCACTGAATTACTGACGGCTCAGGGAAACGTGGGAACTCCATTTTAAGGAGCAGATACACATCTATTTCATGTTACCAGCTAGACCCCTGACTTCCTTCCTTCAATGGAGAACCATACTGCGCTACCAAGATAAGAACTGACACTTATTTGGCGCAGATCATTCATGTTCTGAAAATGACTCGCAATTATAATTCTTCAAATTAAGCAGCTCATTCCGTGCCGAAATAAAACCCACCCGAGCCTTCATTTGAAATGCTTTAAACAATAATTTGCTTGGCAGCCCTTTGACGGGCTTCTCGTGCTGAACCAAGGGCAGCTCGTCCAAATTTGGTCCCGACCTGCCACCGAACACTCACTTGTGACTCCAAGTAACTGCTTGTATTCGACAGGTGCTAGACCCTGGTACAGGTAGGCTAAACCAGGTGACGATATCCGGGAACCACCAATCCCGTTGAGATACGGATTTGACAATCACAGCATGCGAACCATTTGCCGGACTGGGTGGCTGACAACAACTACAAAATCCAAAGCCCAAGAAGGCGGTGTTGCAATACTTCATTGAGAGGGAAAGGCAAAACAAGGCATTGAATGGGCCATGGGTTTCAACTGCAGCCGTGGAAGCCTCTGATCTTGACGATCCTTCCTACCATTTTGCGAGATTGTTAAGCCGAAAGAATGGAGCCGCCCCGGTATCCCGAATATAAAATTCTTCCAGCACTGGTACAGGTCATCGTCGGAAATGATGGACAAACAACACCAACTGAAAAAGTAAAAAAAACAGAAGGAATTATATAAGGAAACAATATCAGGTAGGACATAATACAATGGCAACTTCGTTATTCTTCCGGAATTCTATCTTGCACGATAGCCACAATCACTGCAAGTGTGCATTTGCTTTCTAATTTTTGCTTATGTATATTCAAAAGACATTGTCTACAGATAATTTCTACCGGATACTTTTCAGTTCTTCACCAATATGCGTGTATAACTAAAGAGATAGACGGGTGGACAAATCGATGGTTTTATAGATTGAAAGAAGTACACTTAAGAAACAGATAATTTGATTCGGTTTCTAGTCTGTGAGGTAAACACAGCGGTATTTCTCTCCTTCCAAACCATCAATTACTTCTATAAATGGAATTGCTGGCGGTTTACTGCGCATCACTAAACACACTGCTGGTCATGCCGCCGTCACATAAGTCATGTCTCTGCTTGACCACTTTTCTCAATACTGCAATGTTATTATCCCAGCCTATTCTGTTCCATGATCTTTCACACTGTTCACTCGGAGCCATCTCTGAGTATACTGTAAACGTTATTGTTTTTCCAGCCTCATGATGGACATAGCGCCAACAACATATAAGACGATAAAGCCAGAAAATATACCTCTTTTAAAAAAAAGTCCCTCAGCAAATTCACTCTGTTAGTACTGATGCAAGTGATCGCTAACCGATTTTGATTGCACCCTAGAATTTGTTACTCTATTAATATCACTATAGGCACACGACTGTGTGTGCGATTGGATCACTGCTCCAACGATTTAACAGTACCTGTCCTCAGAAAATAACTGAAAGCTACTGCAGAAAGGGAAGCCTGCCAACCAGACAGCTGTTCCCCAAACCCTCGCTAGTTTGGACAGGTGGGTGTTGACGAAGCTTGGCTTCCCTTGGCTCGATCAGTCCGAAATGGTGTTGGTTGCAGTTCAAAAATGAGGGTGCACTGGAAAGGCAAAGAGCGGCAGATATCGGTCTCACGTGTCAACCTTTCTGGAGGAGGCAGACGGGGCTCTTGGATGGGAGGAGTTAGCGAGAAAGCCGGGAGCAGGGCGATAGATGCAGTTGCAAAATGTTGATGGGAGCTCTGGGATAGATGGAGTGACTGAGTCTGGGCCACAAGGTCGGCTGCATTGGCAGAAAGCGACTCCACTGCCCTGAGCACGGTGTCCAGATGGTTCTGATGTCTCCCCAGCATCACTGCCTGCTATTCCGGGGCAGATTGTATTGTCAGGACGCTGGAGCAGGGATCCAATCGCAGACACAGAAGGTGTAAACAAAGTTCAGCCAAAGATCAAAACGATCAGAAAAATCCAAAAACCGGAACAGGGAAACAGGCAGAGTTCAGACGAACAGAGTACAGATACAAATGCTGGAAAGGATCAGGAAATATGGCACAATCTGGCAACAAACAGGTGAAAATTCAGGACTGAACTGCACTGAACAATAAACAGAGAAGTAGATGTTAGGTGGAGCACAATGAGACACAGGTGGCAGCAATACAGATAATCATGAGAAACAGATGAGCGACGGAGTATTCAGTAATACAGGAGCCGGAATAGAGCAGGATCAGGAACACATGGCAATGGAAAACACAGACAAACAGCTCGGAGGAAACACACAAAAGATAGAGTTCAACTGCAGGTACTAAGAGAATCTCTAACCACTATCTCACAGTATTGAATATGCAAAACTACAAACATTTGCAGTCACATGTGCCCATAGACCCGAGAAACGTATGAAGACAACAACGATCTAACGATACAGAAACTGATGATTTCTTTCAGTTTGACGCCTTTTCCTGGGAACCCATTGACATCACATTACAGTCGATCGCTGTGTCACATCCGCTTTGCGAGTTCACTGTGATGTCGAGGCGATGCCAGAACGAACTAATGACATTGCACATAATTAGTGTGACCCAACGATCCTGCTGGAAGAATAACATTGACTGAACGTTATCGATCTGAGTTCAAATGTGCAAAACGTGCAGCACTCCGACAGAGCAAAATGACGGCTTATGCTACAATGGTAAAATTATACTGTATATCCCAGTTGCTAGTGCCCTCTGAATCCACGTAGCATAATTTGACATTGTATCTTCCAATCTGCTTCTTTTTTCACGTTAGTGGTGTTGGCGGTATTTTCGAGATCTGGTAGTCTCCATAACAAGGTAACATGGTGGTCTGAAGAAAACTTCAACTAACTAGAGATCGTCTTGTTTCATCCCACTTTTTTGTCACACAGCCATTTGCGTGAGCTCTGATACCGTCCTTGAAGCTCAGCGTGCAGTTCCCTGAATGCTGGTGTGTGAACCATATTATTTTGTAGTCTCGGTCTTGCTGCCCCCTTCTAGGGAAAACCGCTTTGTTCTACCCTTTCATGTCGCAGTTTTGGACATTATTTCTTAATGTGCCCCCCTTGACCACAATTGCACCATTTCATTACTCCACTTTTAGTTCGCCCTGTTCCTAGCCCTGTTCCTTTTCCTCTGCTCTTATTTGCCTTTTGATAGTTTGCCAGGGAGGTCCCCTTCCCTCATTTCTCCAGACAGACGGATATTTAATAGATATCATCTTCCCATTAGAGAGTACTAATGGCTTTGTATCACCTCTTCCCACGCTCTACTCATTTCGTCAGTACCCATACCTCAGTATGTGTGGGTTTCAGTACCGTTTTCGAATCATCGGTACTGTGAGACGCAACTGTCATCAAAGATCTATTTGAGGCTTCAATTCTTAAATGGTCCAGCTCTGATGCTCCTCCATACTCACCTCTGAAAACAGTCCATAAACTGAGTGCAAATGCAGTGTGATGTTCACTTCAGCCTCTCGTAACATTTGACGAGGGCGTCTACAGGGTCCCCTTTGTTATGACCCATAACGATCGTTATTGCGTTCTTCAAAACATCACGTCTTCCACCATCACGTCGGTTTATATCTCGTGAAGCTGAGTGTATATTTGGTTGCAAGCACATTATAGTTAATCTCCTTTCTTGGGAGTCATGTATTGCTCTCCGATGACTAGTTGATTGGAAAAGCTCTCAAGGATCATCTCCGAGCAAACATGTGCCGATGTGTTTAGCAATTTTTTTAATCTGTTGCACCCCGAACGGCGTGGTGTGTGTACGTTCTGCTTTGTTTTGCTTCTCCTGCTGCCCCCTCTCTGATAATAGATCGATAGTTGCATTCCCCAACAGTTTTCCCTTCACTGCCAGGGTGACCGACAATCTCCTCATATTGCGGCCATTTTCCCAACGTATTTCTGAAGGTATCCACTTCAATTACACATATCCAAGTCCTTTGAACTTGCAGAGTTTCCCAAATTCATTACGCTGAGTTAGAAACCGCTCGCTACCCAGCCGTAGATCGCTCGGTACCTCACCAACGTTGTCTGACTCGAGTCACCCACTGAACAAAGAGATTTACCCTTGAACCCACCCAGGGACATAAATTCTCCAACAAGTCTTGCAGTAATGATCAGTGAGGTACAGAGAATCTGTATTTACAGACAATTGACTTTGATTGTCTCAACAAAGTACATAGACTCTCTACCTGTGTGCATACCAGTAGAATCCCTGGCTCACCATGATCTGTCAATGATGAGAAAATAAATTACCCGATCTCACCGTGGTGCCATCTCCACCTACATGACTTTTCTCCATAACCCTTAACTTTGCAAGAATCAATCCAACTTTGGATTAAGTATATTTACTGAGGTAGCCCACACTGCAACATTGGGCAGAGAGATCCGCAGATTCACCATTGTTTGGGAAAAGTAGTCCTTCCACATCTCCGTCCAAAATCTACATCATTAGGCTATATCCCCAAGTTCCAGTCTGATCTATCAGTGGAAACAACGTTCCTGTCTCTGTCGTATGTATCCATTTCATAGCTTTATGTGTTTCTATCGCCTGAACCTCTGGGCGACAGTCTTCAAACGAACCCTGAGAAGGAAGAGAAATAAATATTGAAGATAGAAATATAGCTGCTTCCAAAGACGCAAACAAAGCAGCTTCCATTAGGCTGCATCCTCCTCAGCTCCGCCCGCCGATTATAAGGGAGGCATTTCAATTGGTTGAAATGAATTTGCAGGATCATTTGAATATCAGAGACTGCTTACTTTTTTCCGAAATAGTCTGATGTGTTACTGTACGGGGGCCATAATTACCCACATCTGGATTCCCTTTGTTCTTTAGAATATTTGATAAGGATTTTCACTCTCGGAATTAAATGTTTTTTTTCTCTATACGCCAGTTGCCGACGAAAATTTTGAAGGATGAAACGAAGATTTTTGTTTTTCCTTACCTGCGTATTTAGATTGCGTTCTTTTGTTTGTTTGCTTTGGTGTTGATCTGAGAGGGAGAAACGGATTCCACTCTGGTCATGGGAAATCAAGGATAAGGTGATCGGGATATGAGTGTATCAAAGGTAAATTGACATTCAGACAAATTCGTGTATACTTAAATTGGGAATTTGGAATTCGCAATTTCGGAGGGTGGTTCATTTGGGAAACATCAAAGGATGCTGCAGAAGACTTTGAAACTCTGGTTTTGAGTTGCAGGGTTCCATTGAAAATGATTGTTTTGATGTAATCGGCCCTGTTATAAGTACACAGGGAATTCATTTCAGAGAGCGTGCAGTTTCAGTCCGGATTCAGTGTTTTGCTCTCATCATCAGCCTTAACTCAGTGAATTATCCAAGTGCTGCAGCATGGTCAAAGTAATGTCAGTCTCAGAACACTGTCATATCAGAGTCTAGACACAGTTGTAGAGTGTACTAAAGATTATACCTCACTTGCGTAACATCTCCATCCACTGCCTCATCGGCCTTCTCTTGCTTGGCTGATTCTGAATCTATACAGCCGGGTTTCACTGGATCCCAGGCCATCTGACGTTCTGAATGAGTGCACCATAGGGAACCCAGTCAAACACCTTAACAATCAATATACCTCTGCTCGACGGTTCTGACTTCATCTACCAATTTTTCACTTTTTTATATGATTGTTTCTCATAAGGGAATACGTGATCTCACAAAAACTTGCTGACTATCCCCAACCAGCATATGTTTCTCCAGATACTCATAATTTCTGTCTCTAAGAAACCTTTCGTATAGCTTGCCCACAACTGACCGAAGACTCACTGGGCTGTCACTCTCAGGACTGCATTTTAATTGTTGGAAAAAGGAATAACATTTGCCATTCTCTGTGTCCAGCGATGACGCATATGTCATGTCCTAAAGCGCAGCAATATCTTCGCTCGCATTCTCTAATTACCTGGATTGCATCCCTTGCAGCACCCGGGAAAGAATTATTTTGATGTTTTCCCAGTTTCGAGATCGTAATTCTAAGCGTCTGTTTATCCCAGTACCTCTTTCCTTGCGCCCTGTAACGACATTCATCAATGTCGCGGTCACTGGTGACTATCAAAGCAAAGTATCAGTAAGGACCTTCACTCCCTACTTGCACTCCAGGGACATGTTTCCACTGATCTCTCCCACTCGCTATCTCGTCGTCCTTCTGTTTTATACCTCCGAGGCCTTCACATGTCCCCTTCTAACTCCTGTTAAATTTCTCCTGGCTACATTGTGTCTTTCCATAGCCCTGCCTGATCCTTTCTTCCCAAACCTTAAGCATTATTTCTTTAATCTTCTTCAAGATTTGTTCCTTATTTGTTATCAACCAGGGTTATCTTTGGAGACATTTGCTCCCCGCCTCAATGAAACAAACCTATACTGACCCCAATCTAGTGTTCCAATAACTATGTCCATATATCTGTTGTGCATTTGAAAGAACACACCTTTTGCCAAATTCGTCGACAAAGTTCCTACTTGCTGACCCGCGGAGAGATCTGCTACCTGATCTGATTCACTTTCCAGTACGAGATCTAGGATCGACTGTTCGCTAGTCAGCCTAACTGTTGTTGTGAATGGGACTCCTTCCCGAATGCAAGCTAGAAATTCTATAACATCTAAAACTTTGTAAACAGATTTTATAAATCTGTTGTAAAATCACCGGTCCAAAATCAATCTCCCGATCTGTCATTGTCACTCTGTGTTGATTTCGTTTTGGTGATGGGAGCTCTGTACAGAATACTCTCAAACGAGTGTTTGTTCCTTTTCTACTAAGTTAGACTCACAGTCTACTAACATACAAAGCCCGCCACAGTGTCCTCCCTTTGTGAGGTCTCCCTGTGTTTAAAAGGGATTACACTTACTCTCTTTTACCTGACTATGAGCATTTTGAAACTTCTGAACTCCGAGATGTCCGGAAGTCATTCCTCCTATTGAGATTGAATTGATTTTATTTCCTCCACATACACGAGGAATAAAAAAAAATATTTAGGTTACATCTCCGTCTAAATATGCAATGCTCAATCCTAGTAATTTACAATACATTATAATAAATCGAACAGTCAATGTAATAGAGAAAAATAAAACACTCTGATCAGCGTGGTTTAATCAGTCTGATGTCCAGGTGGATGATGTTGGCCCCGAGTCTGTTGGTGATGCCTTTTTTGCTGCATTACCGTTTCCCGGGTGATTGTCAAGTCTTTGCGATAGTTTGGAATTTATTCATTTCAGGATGAACAGAAACATGAATGTTTGAATTTATGACATGTTTGCCAAATCTACTCATTTTAAAACGGTTTTATCTGAAGCTCCGCCGAATTGCAATTGGAGTGGGAGTTATCTACACAGATGACCATTTAAAGTAAACACATACTTCATTCCATTCTTCAATTCTTTTCTAAATTTCCTCTGTGTCAGTGTATAGATACACGTATTCGTGCACATACTGAGAATTTGCAACATTAACCCAAATTGTTGTAGTATATATACAGGGTAACTCATATATCTGTCCTGATACAAATAGTTTTCCACTTGCCATGTCATGGAATGAACTACGTAGGGTATCCAAAATAAGATGAAATTTGCTGATATTGCAAACAATAAAATCATTGATTTTCTGCGGTTTTCCACCTCGGTATCCTTCTGACAATCACTGCTGTTCCGAAGACCTCTGCGGACTCTATTTGCCGCAATGAAATGTCTGACTGTTAACCCATTGAACACTAGAATCAAGCCTATTGGTAACAACGGTGTTAAAATACTATCCAATAATTCGTATCCTTTCCACGCTGCTGAAGTAGCGTATTCATGAGTGAAGGCACAACGCCACGGCGTGTTGTCAATAATGACGTAAGGTTCCATGGCAAAATAAAACGTGACACTTCTCCCGCAGCTCACTATAACCACCGTCACCATAATCACCGTAGCTGTTCTCTCACTGCAGTACCGTTCCGCGAGCTTTCGACAACATATTGCGATGAAACGATCGAAGGTAAAACTGACAGTAAACCAAACAGAACAGTCAGTCGTCACAACCCTAAACACAAGTGTCAGAGCGCATACAGGAGTGATGAGCAGGGATCTGGAATAAATGTAGATATTGTTGATCTGTTCCACTAAACCAACAACGAAAACCACAATCAGATCAGCTGTTGCCATTCCAACCAGGTAACGGGTGATGCATTTGGAGAGTCCGCACTTTCCACGAGATAGGATCACAATTGCCGTTAAATTAACTACGAGAAATTAGAAACAAAACAGCATTATCGTTAGCTGAATACACACCATTCATCCGAAACTATACAAGTTTTTTTTGAAGTGAAAAACAGAAATTCAATGTGTGCCGGCTCCATCACTAGACACCTGCTGGAGGACCACAATGGACAAGCGACTTTCCGACAGTTTAGAGCGAGTCATCGAGCTTCCACGGCTCACCTATCGGTAAGCAGTTGACCGCTCCAGCTAAAATCTCCATGAGCAACTCCACTTCCATTATCCCAGGTGAAACATCAGAAGGGATTATTTGATGTGAAATTCAGGAGGTTTAAAGCATAAGTTACAATTCAGTAACTTGGGGAAAAGCAGACCTGCGTGTCGATACTCAACTGGCCTGTCAGTCGAAAAAGCTGTCGATCTGGAAAAGCAACCATTGTCACTTCAGAAAGCCGAGCAGGTTCTAGCTATGAAACTATTGGCAACATCGTATTTCACGTAGGAGATGAAAATAATTCACATCTCGAAAATATGGAAACTGAATTTAAAAAAAAAATATCAGATGATTGATTCCTCAATTCAGGAAACTTTTTTTTTGGCGACTGTTCCATTTGTGCCGAGTAAAATTCCTAACGGTGCAGCGGGACAAAAGCAAGACGACGGCACCATACATAGAGTGACCATCTCCAGTATCTTACCACGGACTCCGATCGCTACAAGTGCAGGATAGTGAACGCTCGCGATGTAGTAAATCGCTGCATATCCCATATTCCGTCAGAAGGCGCGTTCCGGTCTATAGAACGTTCCAAAGGTTCAGATGGACCGGCGATAGGTTTTACAGAGTTATATGCAATTCAGCGTAATTCCACTGAGGCAATTAGCCTGCTTATCACGTCAGTCGCATTGGTGACAACCAGTTGCACAAACACTTACATTAAATTGTTTTTGTACTCACTCTGTCTTCGTGCCATGAATCCGCATCCCCAACGGACGTTACAATTTATTAACATTTAAACAAATGATAATATGAAAGTTGCCAATTTAGTTTCCAAATCACCTGTTCTTCAGCTGCTGAAATGGGAAATTTTCCGGCCAGTGTTATTTCAAACATAGACAATCATCCTGAACAATGAACATGGACAATCACCTTCCAATAGGTTTATTTCGTCACATTGGCCGAGCACATTCGCTTCTGACGTTGTGTCGGAACATTTGCTCGGCAGGTGAAATGGGGCACACGTTATTGAAAAGGAAGATAGGATCATTTTTTTCGCTTGTTCTAATCTAGACATTTCCTGTCATTTGAATGACGGAAGTCACAGCATTAGCTGATGAGATGCCTCACAATAAAATTTGCAATAGGTATGTACTTCTAAGCATATAAACGAGATCGAAAGCAAAATCCCAGCGATATTACATAATAAAACTGTTACAGCCACAGAACGTTATCTGCGCTTGTGAACGGATTGATGAACATACTTTTCTGGATTAGCAGAGAGTGGATGTTTGATTCTTCGAATGTGACAAATGTATTGGCGTAAGGTCGGTTGTTTTAATGACTTAGATGTCGATGTAGAAAACTGATTCAGAAATAATTCGACGAATCCTGGGTTGGGGGCGTTTTTCCAGCCAGGAACTCTATAAAGTCTTGTAGACTGGCTGGAAAATGGGTTGAAAATTGAAGATGGAATTTAATAGAGACAAGTATGAGTTCGTCTGCATTGTGAGGACAGATAGAACAGGTTAACAACCACACTGAATAGAGGGAATTTAGTGTGCAAATGGAGACCTGGAAATACAGATCGATGATTCCATAAAAGCGCGTCACGGGAAGGTCGGCTTGTATTGAGCTCTAATCACATTGACCTTCACAGTCAGTTCACTGAGAACAGGAGCTGGGACGTTACGTTGAAGCTGTACAACATGGTGGTGAGGCCGTAGATAGACTATCCTGGGCTGCTGCGTCCACCAACCTACCGTTTTAAAAAAGTCAATAAACTTCAAAGTGTGCAGCAAGAGTTCGGGAACTGATGACCAGAGTTAGAAGGAACTGTTGAATCGGAATCTATTCGCTTGACAGCAGGACGAGGAATGGAGATCTTACAGACGTAACACATTTGTGAGAGTTACAGACAGGGTGATTGCTCGCAGACTTTCCTGATCCTCTGAGTGAATCTAAAACTACTTTATAGGTGTGGGGTGAAAGCTTAAATATGCAAGAGCGTTGCGTGCTAAAGCTGACTCGCCAAGAGGGTCGAGGGGTGTGGAAGATTCTGCCAGCGTCAGTGGTAGATGCGGGTTCGATTGTATCAGTTCAGGGAAGGTTGTCAAGGTAAGCGCTTGAGACGCGGACCGAGGTTGCAAATAAATGGGACGAGGCGAAGGATCGCAGAAGGATGATCCAGATGGTCGGAAGACCCTACTTCTCTGTAGTAATAATCTCTAACTCCATGATGATCTCTGTCCCATTTCCCCATTCAGTGTCTTCTCATTTTCCACCTTGACACCGATCTCAGTATGTACAGAACTGTAGATGTGTTCAAACTCAACTTTCAACCTCATTTCCTTCTGATCTCGCAGTACATCGCTCTCTGACTATTGAGGAACTCGTACCGATGAGCGTCTAACGCGTCTGATGCGTGGCTCCCGGCTCAGTTCAGATTACCTCAGCGCTGAAACACGCAGTCCGCTCTTACACTTTGAATACTATTTATGAGGCTGACTGCACCACACTCACCGTTTTACTCACCTTTTCCAGAAAATTATTTTCACCCCAACAGGTGAACAGCTGCTCTGTTTTCCGACAGCTGTTCACTCAATTCCTACTCGGCTTTTTTTTTATATCACCAACGGCGCCATTAATCAATACATCCACCCAGCATTGGTTTTGTTTACTTCTTCGATATAAGCGTTGTTACCAAGGCATTATTTATTAGGTGTCTCCAATTGCTCCTCAGATGGAACCGAATCACTTCTCTTCTGTACGACTGCAGCCTTTCAAGCAGCGAATGGAAAGATGGAGACTGAAGAACAGTGCCGTATGGAGATATATTTCTTGGGAAAACAGGTACTGGTCTCGCACGGGATCGCGGGATGCAACCTTGGACGATCACCGCACGCGGCACACACAGTGCCGAATGAAATATGATAAAGTGGACTTTTCTGGATGGTATTAATAATCCTTCGAATATAACCGACACTTTACACCCAGCAGAACAGCACCAGCTGCAATACACTGATAATCCTGCCAGGATCCGGGATGTTTCTGATCGCGTCCACAGAATATTAAAGTAGGAAAGACAACAACCAGAGGTCGTGGTGCATTTTGATACCAACGACATGGGTAGGAAAATAGAGGAGGTCCTGAAAAAAAGACTACAGAGAGTTAGGAAAGAAGTTGAGAAGCAGAACCTTACAGGTAGTAATCTCGAAATTGCTGCCTGTGCCACCTAACAGTGAGTATTGGAATAAAACGTGGTGGAGTATAAATGCATTTCTGAGGGATTGGAGCGGAGGGCAGGGATTCAGATTCCTAAACGATTGGGACCCCTTCTCGTACAGATGTGATCTTACAAAAAAGACGGGTTGCAGTTAAATCTCAGGGGTAAATACCCCTGCGGGAAGCTTTGCTAAGGCTATTGGGTTGAGGTTATACTGGAATTTCTGAGAGCTGGGAACCGAACTGCAGTGACGGTGGAGAGGGAGCTTGGGTCACAGAGAAGGTTTGGAGACAGTGCGAAATGGAGGAGAGGCAGGTGATAGAGAAGGGGCGAGCTCATTCCGATGGCTTGAGATGTGTCTATCGTAATGCGAGGAGTGTTGTGAATAAAGCGGATGAGCTCAGAGCGTGCATCAGCACTTAGAACTATGAAGTTGCTGTCATCACGGAGTCTTGGATGGTTCAGCGGCTGGAATGGTTACTTCAAATGCCAGACTTTAAATATTTCAGGATGGATAGGGAGGGAGGCAATAGAGGTACGGGCGTGGCACTGTTGATAAGGGACAGTGTCATGGTTGCAGAAAAGGCGGAAGTCATGTAGCGGTTGTCTATGGAGTCTCTATGGGCGAATGTTACGAATAGGAAGGTGTCAATAACTCAACTGGGTGTTTTCTATAGACAACCCGAACAGGGATATCGAGGAGCAGAGGGGGAGAGAGATTCTCGAAAGGAATAGTAATAACAACAGGGTTGCTGTGCTTGGAGATTTTAATTTCCAAAATATTGATGGGCATCTCCATTGAGTGATTGTGTTAGAAGGGGTAGAGTTTGTTAGGTGTGTTCACGAAGGTTTCTTGACACAATAGGTAGATTGGACTACAAGATGAGAGGCTGCACTTGATCTGGTATTGGGAGATGAATTTGGTCAGGTGTCAATACTCTGTCCGTGAGTAAGCATTGTTGAGAGATTGATCACAATTCTCTCTCCTTTACCATAGCATTGGAGAGGGATATGAGCAGACAAATTAGGGAAAAAGTTTAATTGGAGTAAGGGGAAATATGAGGCTATCAGGCAGGAACATGGAAGCTTAAATTGGAAACAAATATTCCCAGGGAAACGTATCGAAGAAATGTGGCAGCTCTTCAGGGGATATTTGCCTGGGGTTCTGAACAGGTACGTTCCAATAAGACATCGAAAGGATGGTACGGTACAAGATCCGTGGTGCACAAAGGTTGTTGCAAATCTAGTCAAGAAGAAAAGAAGAACTTACGAAAAGTTTAGAAAACTAGTTAATGATATGAATCTAGAAGATGATAAGGTTTGCAGGAAGGAACTTAAGAATGATATTAGGAGAGCCAGAAAGGGCCATGAAAAGGTCTTGTCAGACTGCGCTTGATGGCTCTGGGCCTGTGTTCACGGGGATTCAGAAGGATGAGGAGAAACAGAGCGCGAACCATCAAAGTTCCTCATATGATAACCTGTTTATTCCTGCAATCATCTTTGTGAACCTCCTCTGGACCCTCTCAAATGGCAGCACAACTTTTCTAAGACGAGGGGCCCGAATGTGATGACAACACTCAAGGTGAGGCCTCACCAGTGCTTTATAACTTCCCTAGCACTGACGACAACTCAACCTTTTTGTATTTTGCAGGTTTTTCCCTCATTCCCGTTTGGAATAATGGATGGGTTCTCACGAGTCCTTACGTAACTCGCCGGTGGCTAGAGAGGTCATATAGAAATTGAGCAAGTCCCCAGCAATCCCTTCACTTGTCTTACCCTGGGTCATCCAACATGGATGAAAGAGAAATGGAGGTTTATGAGGTAGTGCGGATTCAGTACAATTTTTATTTATTATATTGGTCGGCACAACATGGAGTGCTGAAGGGTCTATTCTGTGTTGTAGTGTTCTATGGTTCTATGCTTTGTCAGAACGTCAGAGAATTCAGCGAGTGTGCAAAGCATAACCTGCTTTCCCAAAGCAGCACTAACTATCCATAATCAGGTTATGGTTCTCCAAATTGTCGGAAATCCTATTTCTAGGAATACTGTTCAATAATTTGTCAACATTGAAGTAAGACTCACTGGGCATTAATTTACAAGGTTTGTTACGTATTCAGGCAACAATAAATATATGAGTTCGGCAAGGGTTTCTTATAACAAACAACACGTTTATTAAACACAGAAAACAAACCCCCCAAAAGTAAACAAACACTACCGTAACCGGAATCAGCTGCTGAGCGGCTGTTCAAACAGTTCGTAAAGTGATATTCCAAAACAGTTCTTAAAGTGATATTGCCAAAAGTTCGATATGCTCACAGTCCATTTAAAAGGAGAGACTTTACAGGACGATTTAAGTTCTCTTTCACGTCGCTTGCTTCGATTCCCGACGTCGAAATTCCCACGAAGAATTTACGAAACAGAACGGCTTAAAGGCACTGACCTTTCCTTCCTCACTATCTTCAATCCTTTCTAGTTAAACCTAGGGATTAACACGAAGATAGTCAACGAAATCCTTCCGAATAAGGATCAAACGAAGGTCGCCCCCGTTTCACCGTAGAAAGCGATTCTCCTCGATCTTTAACTTCCAACCTTGAATCTTCACTCTCCTTTAATTCTCAAACTAACAGAATCATAAAGAACCTGTTGGCATTAACCTTTTAATCTTTAGGCATTAAATAAAAACTTCATCCTTCAACTAAACTGCGTCATCACTTCAAACACGCAGTGGCATGAAGTCAACTTGGCAAATCCAGCCACGAACTGCCCCCCCTCACAGGGTGGGGTCTACCTTTTATAATCTGTAAAAAAAAAACATCACATGATCTCTACTGGCGGGAAAATGACGTCATTCCACCATCACAAGACCATCACCTCAAGTCCAGTACAGCCTCAACCCCAGTCACATGACAAGGGCTCCACTGTCATGTGTCACGAGTATGTAACAGGTTATTCCTACAGCCTTTTGTGAACCAAGGTCTAATATGTTCCACTCTCGAAATCTCTGAAGCTACTTCTGTGGCCAGTGATATCAGAGCCTCAACCAAACATGTAAGATGTGTTGGCCATTTGGATTCATAACTGGCTTGGCCGTAACAGACAGAGGGATGTAAACGAATTGACTGCAGGTCTGTGGTTAGTAGTGTTCCGAAGGGATCTGATTTGGAACCTTTGCAGTTGCAGATATTGTTGGGGGAAGTGGCAGTTGGTGTAGTACCTAGCCAAATATTAAACGTTGCAATTCGACACGGATTCTCAGAGCCGGGAGTCATAAGCTCCCATTACCTATAAAGTGTTCCAACTGGCGTGCGTCACTAACAGCCTCTATGTACTCTTAGTCTCAACGTTTGACTTAGTTATTAGGCCCGGTGGAATTGTTACTGCTGACAAGAGAAGAGGCAAAGACGGACCACTGGCACCTCAAAACCATTTACTTCGTGAAAATGCGGCTTGTCAGCCTTGGGCAGCAGCCCGCCTAGGAGAAGAACGCTGATTTTAAAACTCTGCATCCTTGCAGCCACACCCACCCGTTAGAAACTATTCGGGATTAAACCCCGAGGAAGAAATCCGGAGCCGGGGTCCCTAAGGCAGATTTATGTTACCTACAACATTAGCCTCTGCGATGACACTGGTGCCAAGCTGTACCGACGCCTGCCTTTCCCTTGGACTACATCAGCGATGTGCAAAGGGGGAGGACCCTGCGTGTCCAAACTTCCAGCCCAGGCTTGCGCCCTGGAGAGCACACAATACACCAGAGACGCTACCCGACTGTCCCCTGGGACCGACGCCTGTCTACTACTACTTATAGCAAGTGTGAAGAGACATTACCCTGTTAAATGAAAGAATCTTAAAAGTGGTGATGAGCAGAAAGATCAAGTTCAATGACCAAGTTCATAATTCCCTTTACGTGGCTACATTATTTGATCAAGTGGTGAAGAAGACATATAGCATCTTCGCATTTGCTAGTCAAGAAATTGAGTTTAATTGTCAGGAGTTTATGTTGCAGATTTATAAAACTGAAGTTACGTCACATCTGCAGTATTTCATACAGTTCTCATCACCCCATTATATATAAATGTCAAGGGTTTGGAGAGGGTTCTCGATGAGATTTACCAGTATGTTGCCTGGATTGGAGGGCGCATGCTATAATGATTGTTTGGCCAAACTTACGTTCTTTTCTCGAAGTGGCGTAGTGGGGAATGCGGGTAGTTTTGGAAGAGGTTTTATCGATGTTTGAGAGACATAGACAAAGTAGACAAACGCTAATTTGTTCCCAGTGTTGAAATATCTACTACCAGAAGCCAGGAATTTTATATGAGAGGAGATACGCTCAAAGGATGGATGAGGCAAGTTCTTTGACACATAATGTTGGGTGGCTGGAATACGCACCAGGTGTGGTGTTGAGGCAGATACATGTTCTATGACTATGTTCTGTAACATTGTTCACTTTACAATGTTTCAATGCGATATTCAGTTCAGCATGTGTTATTTTTATTGTTTGCCATACGGAACTCCAAAACTTCTTTCAGCATTTTGTTCAACTTTGCCGACCCATTCCTCACTTCCAGAAACGATTTCCACACCCAAGTCAATCCCAGCGACTGGGAACCTTTCCCCATCACCAGGCCGAGGAAGAGCCGGGAATCCTCTGTCGGGGTTCCCTTCTCTGTGAGTTTTGTGATTTCCTGTGAACAATGAACTTGTTGAGTGAAAGACAGAGTGAAGAAAAATGGAAATTAAAAAACAAATATCAGCTCAGTGATGGGACGTCGGACTTTGAGCACAGGAACAGTCACTGGGCAGCCTTCTCACCTATTCTGTAAATTTCTGGGTTCAGTCATTAGCAACAAAGAACTGTGGAAATTACAAATCAGAATATTATTAGAGTCACAGAGCACAAACTCACAGAAACACACCCTTCGATCCTTCTGATTAATGCCGAATTGATTTTCTGCCTCGTCCCATCTGCCTGCACAAAGGTCCTCTCGCCACCTCCCATCAATGTGCTTACCTGACGTTCTCTGAAGTGTCGAAATCGAACCCGCATCCACCATTTCCACAGGGAGCTCATTCCGCACTCTCACCAGCTTTGAGTGAAGAAGCTCCCTCCTCAATTTCCCTTAAAATAAATCACATCCATACTAATCTGGAGGAAGAAGGTAGAAGATGGTTTGAAAAAGAAAGCGGGTGTCGAGGGGCAGGTGCCGGAAGGACGAGATAATGGTAGAGAAAGTAAGAGGCCAAGTGTGGAGAGGGAAACCGAACGGTTTGTTTATACTTAACATATTTCAAAAAAAAAATACTTGAGCTTACTTACTGCAAACCTACTGCCCATACCCGGAACATTCACAACCAAATTAGTGATATAGATGATAAGTAGCAATGGGCGTAACGCTGGGAAGCATCAATAGGCACAGGTTTCAAGTCCAATAGACAATTTCCCACCATCACTCTCTGCTTCCTACCATCAAGCCAACTGTGCATCCAGTTATCCAGCTCTCCCTGGACCCCATGCCATCTGACTTTCAACAGCAACTTTTCATGCTACACGTTACCAAAGGCCTCACCGCTGCCATATAAGCCATATTCCTGCAGGGTCTCAACGTCAAAGAGAATAGATTTAAGCAGAGGAGCTGAGGACAAAAACTTTTAGCCAAAGGGTAGTTAAAATGTAGAACAATCTACCCGAGGTGGTGGGGGAAGCCGTGAAAGGGCATTTAACCTGCAGAGGAGCAGTGGGCTATGAACCCAGTGCTGATAAACAGGACCAGTGTAGACAGTAAGAGGATGGTCAGAACAGGTATGGACGGCCAAAGGCCTATTTCCATGCTGTGCGATCCACCACTCGGACAAGACAAATTAACGATGGTGGTACTGCAAGGCATTGAGTTCCAACTCCACACCCCTCCCCAACTTGGAATAAACCAGACTGCATCATTTGTCGCCACTGCTAAATTCTGTTTCTGTCCAGGTAATATATAAACTTGAACCATCTCACTGAGGGTCTGGTGGAGAACCAACCCCTGCCCTCTGCACATGTGATCACATCTCTCCTGCTTCTGAAATTTCAAACACCCTCAGAATGATTTTTTAATTAATTCTGAAGGTTATGGTACATTTGGCTCGTGGTCAAAGCTGACAAGCTTTCTCACAGCTGGTTCCATCTGTTGGTGTGTTCTCTTTCCTCCACCTCCAGGGAAGCTGCATCTCCACACGAACTCCTCACTTGGGACGACTGCCTGTACCCGTGACACAGGAAACCACGTCACTGTCACTCTCCTGATACCATGTCTGATTTGCTCACTTCTGGGTATCCTCCTGGATCACTCTTCTTCTCAACAAAACTCTCCCTCAGTTTCCTCCTGTGAAATTATAAACATCAATTAAAACGATTTATCAGACAGCTCCTGTAGACTCATCAGGCTCATTTCTGATCATGAGTCCCCAGTAAATACCCGCTCTTCAACCTTACCCTTTTCCTTTTGCAACCTCTGGATATGCCAGCTGATCTGAGCTCATTGTTTGACCATAAGGTATAGGAGCAGAATCAGGCCACTTGGCCCAATAAGTCTGCATTCGCCTTTTCATTCTGGCTGATTTAAGCTTTCTCTCGGCTCTAATCTATCCGCCTTCTTCCCGTATCCATCCATGCCCTGAACAATCAAAAATCTCTCCAAATCTACCGTAAATATATACAACGTTGAATTCCACAGCTGACCGTGGCAAAGAGTTCCACAGATTCTCCACTGTCTGGCTAATTAAATTCTTCATCCTCTCCGTTCTAAAGGGACGTCCCTATGTTCTGCGGCTGTGTAAGGACATTTGTCTCTCCCCAGACCATCACATGTCATTCTCTGATGCATAGGTTGCTCACAGCATCTTCCCTGTCTGCATATATTGTCGCTCTCCAGGGTAATGCCGTCTGAAAATTGTTGTGTTCCCGATGACCGTCAGTAAAGATCAGCGTTGTCTGGGTAATCCCCTGAAAATGTTGATACGCACTCTGTGAACAGTTGTATATTTTAACGCTCATTCCGGACTGCCCCTAAACTTTGACCCTTTCACGGTGAGCCCTCAGAAATATTTACGCTATCTCGTTGACTTGCGATCTCCTTCTGACATACTTTAAATATTCACTCCCATCTCTCTCTCTCTCTCTCTCTCTCTCGCTCTCCCCCGTTTACATTTTGATGCTGTCATACTGAATCTCAATAAATATTAAATATTAAATGAACTCCATCATATATTCGTGCTTTCTCTGTAACCTCTTGTTAGTATTGAAGATGCCCCTCTGACCCATTGTAATTATTGATGCTTTCTGCTGATTCGATCAAAGCATTCATCTCCCTTTGGCTATAAGTCCAACATACCAATGACACCTTGGTATTTCTGAACTAAAATACTTCCTGCACTGATGCATATTATGTCACAAAGAGATTTGAATGTGCCCTCAGATCCAATGAATGACAGTTCAACAGATGTCTGTTTTTTTTTCTTTTTTGACACCCCAATAAATTTAATGGCGTTTATCATCCTGTCCCGGGGTAAATGCGGTATCTGCATTTGCACCAGACGCTACCTGGTGGACATGGAGGTGGCGGATCTGTTGGTCATTGTTACTGAAGTTATCTTGTTTCAAATTAATTATCATTACTTCTCACTGAGTTTCCTGGACATCACTCCAGTGTGCGCTGTTACAGACATATTGAGTCCAATAACCACAAATTGCTCAGTCTGGTTCACCGTCACTTTCACATTTGATCGATTTGTGCCATACGTAGCTAAAAGCTGAAAACTAAAAGTTGCACCGAGAAAACTGCGGCTGTTTTGCAAACAACAACTGGAATAATTCTTTGAAAAATATTCCGTTTTACTTCACAATGGAACATGGGAAATTATTGAAAATATCCCGTGGTACTGCGATCCCAAGCCATGTTATTTCACTGACAAATGTAGGGTTGGACCTGACTGGTTCGATACCGCTTTAACACCACTGCTGCCATTCGCTATAATTCTGATGGTCGGGCACTTATTAGTCGCCAGTCGTGTCCCGAGGGGACTCAGAGGTCAGAGTAAATGAGCGAACAGTAGAGACCCAGAGATGGAGAACAGGAAGAGGTCTGTGGTTTTGCTCTTCACCCCCTCTGGCAGCTTTAACCTCCTGTGGCTGACGGTTGTCGTATAATTCGTCTATAACCGCGCAAATGGGCAGAAGAGGCGAGCATTGGTTCCGGAAATATTTTGACACAAGTTGGCTCCGCGTTAGCGAACTTAAGTTGCTGCACCGATACCTTTAACTACGCAGTGACTCAGTCCGTGTTCAGCGAGCAGTGAAAGAGCTCGTTGAAAGATTCAGTCACCTCAGTAGTCCGGTTCTTAAAAAAAAAGCTGCGAACTGAGCTCAGTCCAACCGCCCAGGACCAGGCCCCTGCTTTGCGCCGTCTCAACTCCAATTGCTGAGAAAGTACTGAACACCCAGTATTCAGCAAGAGTCGAGATCTCCCAACATTCACTGACCCAGCTTCCAGTGCAGCATTTATTCCCGTTTTCTCTAGGTTCAGCACCAGCCAGAGCACAGGTAAAATTCTCATGTTTTGTGTGTCTGTATTCACAAGAATAAAAGGAACATTTTTAAACAGTCAGCCGGCTGGACAGAGTATATGCAAATAGATAGATCAAAAGACAGTTCAGAAAATGAAGATTGCATCACAGTCTGAATAATTTCGGCTCTCTATTTTATCCAATAAAATGGCAAAACCAAAGATATTTTCTTAGTCTACATCGACCTTGCTTTGCTGATTCCAGTTTTATGTCTTCTTCCATATTTTCATTTCTTCATGGCCAACACTTCTTGTTCTGCGAGAACTATTTCCAACTCTAAATTTGCCTTCGGCTTCATTAACCTTCTTCACACCATGGTCACCGCATGGGCTCCAGTAATACCATGGTTTCATTGGTTAGGTGGGGCAGTCCATGTTCCAGGCCTACACTCGTGACATTACAAAATTCTTCAGCGGTATATCGACGGCTCTATTGATGCTACTTCCGGCACCCATGTGGAGCACGGACAAGTCAACAGCTTCCACCCTGCTGTCCAATTTACCCGCTCTATTTCCGAACCCTTGCTTACTAGTCTTAGTCGCTGAGTCATTTCCCTTGGCATGTCTGCGGAAAACATTTCCAAATGTCCTAAATCCAGAGGGCTAAACACCGAGCACCAGCTAATGTCCTACTGTGATAAAGAGACTACTAAACGATTGCTGCCATGAAGGATCAGGTAGCATTGAAGTACTTCTAATGTGACAGGAAAATTACTCGTATGTATGCAGAACATAATGAAACTTAACAACTCTGACTGTGGAATTATTCATGAATCCTGACATCTGGACCTTCCACCACACTGTTACTGTCTTCCACGGCGAAAACTCATGCAATATGTTATAGCGCGACCGCCATTTCATTGTTCCCATTTACTGTCTGTGCAGCATCGCTTTACAGCGGTCCGATATCCACTCTCGACTCTCTCTCTTTCACTTTGTATATCGAAATAAATGCTGGTATCTCCTTTAATATGATTGGCTGGCGTTATTTCTTATTTGTTCAATGCCTTCTTATTGACTTTTTTTGGTTGCCTTCAGTTTAAGAACGTCCCAGTTCTCTAACCCCACTAATTCTTTCTCTTTTACGTGACTAGTGTTTGAGTATTAAGTTGGCTTTGTCTTCTCTTTTTCGACACAGTTCTGTCATTTTCCCTTTATGATACTTCTTCTGTTTGTAACACATGTATTGCGTGCCTTCTAAAACCTTTCCATAATCGCAGTCATTGCTACGACTGTTAGAATCCTCCCCCCCCCCCCCCCAATCAATTCTGGTAACTCAGCTTTTCCTTCTTGTTTCAGGATGAATTCGATCACAGGTCTATCTAAAATAAATCGCCAACTTCCGATCCTATAGGTCCTCTTTCTAATGATTTCATTTAATCTTTAGACAACAGAACAAAGCCGTCCCTCTAACTTTCTGCCTATCCTTCGATATAATGTGTATCCTTGACGTGTGGGCCACAAAGGGTTCTAAAATTTGACAGGGGAGCCGGACCAGGAGCAGATGGACGGAGTGTTTTGGTAATACACCTCATAAGAGAAACTAAAATATCATGGGATATGTAGAAAACATGTGCTTTAATTTCAATTGAAAATGAATAAATGCATTACAACAAAATATCTGTCTTTGAAGTCCAATGGTATTTAGCTATTTATTGAAATGACTTTTAAAACTGAAAATTAAATGAATAAAATACAGCTTTTTAAAATAGTAACAGTTATTATTTTAAAGCACTGAAAGTTCTGTTATCCTTCAAGATTTTATCATCATCACTCTCCTCCTGACTGTCTTTATTTCAAATACGGTAGGAGATGCAGGTCTACTTGTCCTGCTCCTTCTTATTCAATTGTCCCCTGTGCCAAAACTCAACAACGACCCGCACAAGGACAGAACAGTGAGAGCGCGCCAGTATGCGGATCCTGTTATTTGATCTGGAGCGCATTTTTTTTATTTTGAGAACGTACGTGCCCCTGCGCACTACTCATGTCCATCACTTAACAGAAATGACATGTAACATGTAAGACTTATTGAAAAAGATATTTTCAAATACATTTTTTACATAACACAACGAAGAAACTTATTTTTAATTTCAGTGGGAATAGTGTTGTTGGCCTCCCTTTTTAGCCAGCGCATCAAAGTCTGGATTTAGTTTTGTTGTGGCGATTCTCAGTATGGATCTGAGGTTTTGGTCTGTTAACTTGGATCTGTGGCTAGCTTTGTTGATGTTCATGACGCTGAACGCCTGTTCACACAAATAGGTCGAGCCGAACAAGAGTAAAGCGTAAATGTGGAGTCATACGCTGCACCTTAACAAAGGTCAATGTATATAGAGTGCGTCAGCCGTTGGGAAAACGCCAGAATTGCGGGGAAAAAACGTTAACAAGGTTTATTAATATAATTTCATCAAGTTCTGCGGGCCGGATTAAAAAGCCGTAGTTTGCCCATGCCTGGGCTAGGCAGTATCTATAGGGAGAAGCACTATCGACGTTTCGGGCCGAGACTCTTCGTCAGGACTAGCTGAAAAGAAAAAATAGAAAGAGGCGACGACAGCATTGGTGCTGCCTCATGCAGGCATGCTGAGCTCGTTGACTTCATTAACTATGCCTCTAACTTTCACCCTGCCCTCGTGTTGGAACTGTTCCTCAAATCACTTTCATCTCGAGCAGGTCGTTCTGTATATAAATCGTTGCTTTTTGTGACTTCTTTCTAATTATCCTCCAACGAACATGATTTCAGAATTAACAGAAACGCTGTTTCATTAATTATTTTGTTTCTGTTGTAACACACAAAATGCTGGAGGTACTCAGCGGATTTTCCGTGCATTTGATAAATTTACCTAGATGCTGCCTGGCCTGCTGAGCTCCTTCAGCATTTTGTGTGAGTTGCTCGAATTTATGCCGTCTACAGATTTTCTCTTGATTGTCATCACATTTCTGCTTCTGTTTTATTTTTGCTATATTTTTACAGTATTTGAAGCCACTATTCAAGTTCTTTGCATAGGAACAGTGTTGGCACCGCCAAATATCATATTGATAGATATCAGGATAAGATCAGATTAGATCATATTTCCCTTAACTGTGTATGTTGTTGTTAGGTTCAAAACATTATGATCTGTGTGTCCATTTGGCTGCCTGTCCGTCTGCCTGTTTGTCCGCCTCTGACATTTTCTCTGTCTCTCCCCTCTCTCTCCCTCTCTCTCTCTCTCTCTCTCTCTCTCTCTCTCTCTCTCTCTCTCTCTCTCTCTCTCTCTCTCTCTCTCTCTCTCTCTCTCTCTCTCTCTCTCTCTCTCTCTCTCTCTCTCTGTCTCTCTCTCGCTCTTTCACTTTAGCTCCCAAACTCGTTTTCTCTACCTTGAGTTCTACCTTACGATCTCTCACTCTCTCGCTCGCTCTCTGGATCGGCTCCAGTTGATAGGAATTGACAGATTAATAGTTCGGGGTTTCTAGGTAGGATAAAGTGCATGGTTATATGCAGTAGTGTCTTATGACCCTACAACTCTTGAGGCATTTGCACAGACATTTCAATGAGCAAGGAATTAATTAGTATAGATAGATCTTATAGTGGGAGCACACATATGATTGACCGATGGGCCTGTTTCTATGCTGTACAGTGGTTGATCCCTTCTGTTGACCAATCTTTCAGAAATCTCTCCAGTATTATCCACTATGCCTCACCCCTTTCCCATGTAAAATGATGTTTCATTATTTTACCCTCGATCAATAGAAATTTATTACAATGTTTTCGAATGTTTCAGGTCAGTTCGGTTGAAGTTCTCTGTTGCATATTCCCAACGCAGAGTCAGAGCCCATCGTGTGAAAGCAGATCATTGAAAATCTCTCTCTTCCAATTAAGCATTTGGTCTGTTGCCAGCTACTTTGATGAATCAAGTGTTCAAGAAAATGGTCCTTAAACACTTACCTGCATAATCCACAAAGGCTATGTGTTCCGGATTTTTTACTTTATGAAGCATACATTCCTCCGAACGCCACATAACCTCACACTCCTCTTCTTGTGCCGGGCTACAAAAGACAGGAATCCCATTGGATGCCTTCATTCTGTCCACTTGTTTGTGCACCTTCAGTGATTCTTTTGCCTGTACGTCACTGTTGGAATTCCTGGGAGTATTGCAGAAGACGCAGGTTAGATACGTCTGTTAAAATTGGGGTCATATAAATTGCAAAAACAGTATATAGTGGGAAGCGATATGATTGGCTTTTAATTAAGAAAACAGAATCAGATTTCAAAAGTTCCAAGTACATTTATTTTCAATGTATATTTTCTATATGCATCCTTGAAATCCGTCTCTATACAGGCAGCCAGGAAACAAAGAACAGATTGAAGAAAAATTTAATTTAATTCGCTCTCTCTCTCTCTGTCTCTCTCCCTCCCTCTATCCCTCCCTCCCTCTCTCTCTCTCTCTCTCTCTCTCTCTCTGTATCGACATGTATAAACCAGTTGAAGCTCTGAATTCTATTCCTGGCGGACACTTCAAGTTGAGAGAGAAGAAGAGACTGCAGGTACAGGAAGAGGATAAGGAGTGTCTTCAGGAAGGAACCGCCTAGGCGGGAGTAGGAGCTCGTTACAGACGGAATTAATCTCCAGATCAGGCAGCTTCAATAGAACCGTGAAGCAGCGGTAACTGGTTTTATTCAAACTTCAATTTAATCGGATAGGAAGTTTGCGGGGGGGGGGGGCGGTGTTTGTTGGGTTTAGGAAAGTACTCTGGGATTCTAGCGCCAGTGACACCGTCGGGATCGGCTGTTAACATTTGTTGCAAACTCTAAGCCACACACACAAAATGCTGGGGAAATTCATCAGACAACGCAACAGCTGTTGAGAAGAGAAGGCAGTCGATGTTTCGGGTCGAGACGCCTCATTATTTGTACGTTATTTTGTATTTGGAGCAACTGCAGATTTTCTCCTGTTTGTTGTGTTGCACTGTTCATCAACTTCTTTACATTTACCCGTTAGTGGGGGGTTGGGGTGCAGAATAGGGAACATGATAGTAGCTGAAACCTCATAACGTACACCATTTGTTTCTAACGTTTAATGAATTTCAAAATCCGACTTATTGGGTATTTCACCGCATTCTTCAGTTCCCCTCGGAATTTGCTCTGAGTCAGGGCATAAATACACGTGTTGGTGCAGGAACTGAGAACCTGCAGCATTCCCGATGTCAGTTCTGTGATGTAACGGGGATCCGTGACAGAGTAAACAAAACCTATTGAAATTTGTTGATAGATATAAAATACCAGCTGTGTAACCCACAACATAATGAAACTACCGGTTAAGCTGAAAAGCAAAACGATGGATTTGCGTCGGTTCTCCATCTCCTGGTCCTTGTCATTCTCTCCATTCTTTTGTCCCCGGAGCCCCCTGTGGGCTCGACTGGCCGCTAGAATGCGCCTGACAGTCAGAATATTGAACAGCAAAATCAGAAAAAATGGGACACAAGGGGTTAAAGTGCGGTGAAACATGGTAAATACCGCCCATGAGGGAGAAGATTTGTAGTTCTCGGTATAAGCACAATACCAGGGAATACCATCAATGATTTCTCTAGTCTCGTAAGCAAAGCCCCAGGGGACACTCTCCAAACAGGCCAGCACACTCACCGTCCCGATAGCCACAGCCGCCGTTCTCCCAGTGCAATATTTTGTTTTCAGCTTCTCACAGCAAATAGTCACAAATCGATCGACGGTGAATGCAACAGTCAGCCAGACTGAGGTCGCAGTGCTCACAAATATCAACCAGGAACGGAGTCTGCACACCGGGGTGATGCTCAGGATTGATCGGGGAAAATAAATCTCAGCTGTCCCTCTCAGCAGCGGATCGGAGATAACGACCAGGAGATCGGCCGCTGCCATTCCCATCTTGTAGCGAGTGACACATTTGGAGAGACCGCACTTTCCCCGGGACAGGATCACAATCGCCAACAAGGTTAATGGAAAAGAAACAGGGAACAGCTTGTAGGGAATATAACGAACTAAGCGAAATGCAGCAGTGTTAGCGGATCCTTTCATGTTTTCACTTTATTGTTGCCTTTACCGGTGGGAGGGTGGAGTGAGGTCGCAGAACTGATGGAGACAGAAAGGAGTTTATGCAGTAAAATTAAATCAATATGATCTGAATACAGATTCCTACTGATGACCGAAATCTGAAGTGGCAGGGGAAATCTAAAACTGTGTGGCTACCTCCTCAGTGTCAATAATGAATGGAACAATTTGTGCCGGCGCCTTTCGCTTCTCGTTTCGATGAAATTAATAAAGCCGGACTCTAATGGCGGGATTTTTCCATTATACAATCATTAACTTCCATGACCCTCTTGTCAACGACAGAAGAGCCGAAGAAAGAAACGAAATCAAAATGCTGGAGCACTCCTCCAGGCAAAAAGGAATGTGTGGATAAAACAGTTGACGATTCTTTCCTCAGAACGGTTCTCAGTGAGGTCCCTGACACGAGTGTTAACTGGCTTCTCTTTCCACACAAGCTGCTTCGGGCTTCGTGCTTCGTGAATTCCCCGGGTGTGTTTCCTTTCCCCCCATTTGCAGCTACACTGACTTCATAACAGAGATTCACATACCATCAGACACAGCGCAGTCTGACATAATCTCACAGACAGACATGGCCCCTCCCACAGTATCCATTTCAGGGAAGACATTTCACAGTACTGAAAGCTATGGAACAACACGCGATGGCGTTAATTGTTCAGCAACGACTTCATTGTGTTGTCCATCAATTGTTTCACATTCAGTGATATCGTCCACATTAAAGATCCGCGACCTTCATGAAACAACATACAACTGCCAACAGTTGCTGAGGTGATACTACGAGCCGATGGTTTCGTTGTTACACCTAACTCAGAGAACCGCTCCCATACAAACGTACAGAATCAGTTGGTATAATATATGCGGAACGATATTTCCAAATGCAGGTGACCTGCTACAAGACCCGATTATTGAACACAGGCAACTGAGAGATCACTGCCTGACCCGTTGCGTTCCATAGGTTTTGGGGGAATCGCGACATTTCTGCAGCGGTCCTCAGATCCGGAAGCCACAATCCACAATCTTTGTGTTTACATTCAATTCCTGAAAATTGGAATATTAGCAAACTGTGGAAACAGTAGAAACCAGCGACAGAAGTAATCACAATATTGGAATTGCTACCACTGCTGCTTACCGGGAATTCCAAAGGCTGAAATAAAAGGATAGTAGACGTCCTCTATCCGCCAGATGACTGGATACACCATTTCAGTGAGAATGTGTGACCACTGTTGCTCCTGACTCTGCAGCTCCGGCTGACACCCTGAGCTGATCCTTCCCAAACGGCCCCGATTTATACAGAGGATCGGTCTCCAGAGATACGATTATGCCCCTGACTAGCTTCCTTCATTACAGTGACTTGAACGACCACTTGAATTCTGCGCCGTTGACTCTGATGTAAATACCGGGCTGATTGGAGATAAGTGCATCAAAACTCGGGGGCGTTACCTTGGGCATTTTTCACCCATGTGGTGGAGCTCTAATGCCAAAGGGTGAATGTTATCACCGAGCAGCCACTTTCACTGAGTTCACACTTCTGATGTTTAATTCATCTGTAAGGAGTTCAACAGCACTGTCCGATCCCTAACGTCTTTCTTTGCGGTTTCCCAGTTGAAACTCCCCTTCAGTACTTCACATCCATTCTGGCCACACACATTGTCCAACACACATACACGTGCAGGAAGACACACACGCAGACACACATATATATACACACACACACACACACACACACACACACACACACACACACACACACACACACACACACACACACAGAAACACAGATAAGAACAGAGATAAAATGGACAGAACAATGTCGTCACAGCCAACGGTCAGATGACCATGTTGTAGAAAATCTGCAGATCCTGGAATTGTGGACAAGATAAAGACACAGAATGCTGCATAAACTGCTGTTCCTCTCGCCCTTTTTGACGTTACTGAAGTAACAGACTTTCATGAGCGTCTCAAATCAGCAAGAGGTCAAACGAACATTGAAAATATTTCTTTCAACCGGCAGAGAAATGGTAGTCCGGTTAATTAATAAAAATGGTACTCTATATTTGGAGATGAATAGATTCCGGGACAAAAGACAGCGTCAAAGAGACAGACAGGTTGACTCTTGCATTGACTGCACTGGCCACTTCACAGAACCGTCTGACTATTACCTCCCCCTCGCTGGCCCAGTTTCCTTCTCCCACCCACCTCCGACTTTACTCCGGTCGAGGCACAAGGTACTGAACAGCCAACCTTCTCTCACTGGCAAGGTGTGTTAGAGAACAGAGAAGTGCTGACAGCACAGACAGAAGAGATATTCAGTCCCACACTGAGCACAAACACAAAATACACGTTTTCAATACAGCTGTTACACGCAAACAGAGGTGGGCATTATTTCCATTGTATAACATACCAGTGTCCTACAGGAGGAGACATTTTCCTACGAGAGGTTTTGTTTTGGGTGGTGGGGACTGTAACACAGCTTTCGTTGTTCCAGTGCGGTGCAGGAAAGAACAATCAGCAATCAGATGGGAAATTGGGAAACAATGTATCAGGTGTGAGTGGAAAGATACTGACAAGCACATGGTGTTCGGGATAATGCGTTTGTGTGAACTGACAACTAGCAGCAGGTCAAAGGCAGAAATGGGAATAAAAGGGGCTCTTTCAATTTGGGATTATGTGGTTAGAACGGAAACTGGTGGAATGCGTCTTGGTCCCCAACTGTTCGCTGTCGACATCGAAGTTTGGATATGGGGCCAAGTATATTATATTCTTGTCTCCTGCAGTTACAGAGCTTGGTGTCAGAATCAGTATGGCTATAGGTAGTGAGAGTGTGTGGATGCAGACAGAAGTGATTGAGTGAGCATCTGCAATTTGACAACATGTGGGAAAACGTGATTCCATCCACTCCGAGAGGAACAAACTAGATGTTTTTTGTTTGTTTTTAACTTTGGGAAAGAGATAACGGTTCAGAGGTACATGGGGTGTTTGGAAACAAGTTATTGAGAGTCAGCGTTCAAGTTAGTGAATAATTAGGGAAAGAAACAGTTCTTTTATCCAATGATGTCCGAGAATTGGAGAAGTGCAAAATAATGGATTTGCGACGGGTCTCAATCTCCCGGTCCCTGTTATTCTCTCCCACTCTTTTGTCCCCGGAGCCCTCTGCGAGCTCGACTTGCCGCTGGAATCCTCCTGACAGTTTGAATATTGAACAGCAAGATCAGAATGAATGGTACACAAGGGGTTAAAATGCAGTGAAACAGTGTAAATGTCAACCTTGAGGGAGAGTTTCTGTAGCTCGCTGTAGCAACACAGTACCAGGGAACACCGTCAATTATTTCTTCAGGCTCGTATGCAGAGCCCCAGGGGACAGTCTTCAAACAATCCAGCACCCTCACTGTCCCTACAACCACAACCGCCGTTCTCTCGTTTCAATATTTTGCTTTCAGCTTCTCATAGCATATAGCCACAAATCAATTGACGGTGAAAGCTACAGTCAGCCAGACGGAGGTCGCAGTGCTGTAAAAACTTAACCAGAAGGGTTCTACACACACCTGTGATCCGCACTGATCCGCAAGCATCATCTGGGAAAGTAAATCCCAGCAGTCCACTTCAACAGCGGATTCGAAATAACGGCCATTAGATCGGCCGCGGCCATTCCCACCAGGTAGCGAGTGACGCATTTGGAAAGACAGCACTTTCCCCGGGACAGGATCAGAATCGCCACCAGGTTCGTTGGAAAAGTTTACAAAATATTGAGCAGCAGCGAATGCAACGGTTTGAGTGGATTGTGTAATATTTCCACTTTATTGTATTTATTCTATTTCCCAGCCTTCATTTTCCTTGACGCTCCCTGTCAGCAATGGAACAGCCGAAGGAATGAACAGAAAAACAGGAAATGCTGGGAACACTCATCCAGACAAAACAGAATATGTGGAAAACCAGGTTAAGAGTCCTTTCTCAGAATTGTTCTCAGACAGAAAGCTGACCCGAGTGTTAACTGGTTTCTCTTACCATACGGGCTGTCTGGAGCGTAGTGCTTTTTGAATTCCCCGTGTGTGTTTCCTATTCCCCAATTTGCCGTCCCACACACTTTGCAACCGAACATTGACTGATTCTAACAGAGACAGCGCAGTCTGACCCAGCCGCACAGACGGACATGACGCATCTCATAGAGTCGGTGTGGGTGGAGGTCAGAAATAGGAAGGGAACAATCACGTGTGCTGGGAGTAGTCTATATACCCCCAAATAGCCCTCGGGACACCGAGGAGCAGATAAGCAGGCAGATTTTAGAATGGTGCAGGAAATACAGGGTTGTAGTTATGTGTCATTTCAACTTCCCTCATATTGACTGACACCACCTGACTGCAAGGGGGATAGATGGGGCTGAATTTGTCAGGTGTGTTCAAGAAGGATTCCTGATACAGTATGTGGACCGGCTGATGAGAGGAGAAGCCATACTGGATCTAGTTATAGGTAATGAACCTAATCAGGTGGCAGAGCATTTTGGTCAGAGTGACCTCAACCCCCTTAGCTTCAGCATTGCTATGGACAAGGATAAACAGGCAATGGGAAAGTGCTTAACTGGGGAATGGCTAACTGAAGGGATGAGGCAGGAACTAGTGGGAGTAAATTGGAAACAGATGTTCAAAGGTGAAAGCACAGAAGGAATGTGAAGGAAGTTTAGGGAACACTTGTACAGGGTTCAGGATAGGTTTGTCCCACTGAGACAAGGAAAAAGTGGTATGAAAAGGGAACCGTGGCTGACAAAACACGTGAGGCAACTCGTCAAGCGAAAGAAGAAAGCATATGTTAGATACAAGAAGCAGGAAGCAGGAGAGGCTCATGAGAAATATTGGCTATCCAGGAAGGAGCTTAAGAAAGGATTTAGGAGAGTTTGAAGGGGGCATAAGAAAGCCTTGGCATCTAGGATTAAGGAAAACCCCAAGGTGTTCTATGCGTATGTGAAGAGCAACGATGACAAGAATGAAGATGGGGCCGCAAAAGGATAAGGAGGTCAACATGTGCCTGGAGGCGCAGGCGGTTGCGGAGTTACAAAATGGATACTTTGCTTCAGAGTTCATAAGTGAAAAGGATCTTGATCAGGGTGAGGTCGAAATAGAACAGGCCTGTGTGCTGGAGAATGTGGAGATTAAGGAAGAAGGTGTTGGATTTTCTTAAAAACCACAAATCCCCAGGTCTGGACGAGATATACCCCTGGATGCTGTGGCAAGTGAAAGAAGAGATCGCTGGAGCAGTAGCTACGATCTTTGAATACTCTTTGGCTTCAGGGGAGGTGCCGTAGGACTGGAAAACGGCTAATGTAGTTTCCTTGTTAAAAAGGTAACAGAGAAACCTGGTGAGACCTTCTATAGCCCAGTGAGTCTTACGTCGGTGGTCTGCAAACCATTGGTAAGGATTCTTAAGGACACGATCTACGAGCATTTGGAGAAGTACAGTCAACATGGCTTTCTGAAGGGAAGATAGTGCCTCATGAGCCCAATTGTGTTTTTTGAAGACGTAACAAAATAAATTGATGAGCGTAGGGCGGTAGATGTCTACATCGATTTTAACAAGGCATTTGACAAGGTCCCCCACGAGAGACACATCCAGAAAGTCATGAGGCATGGGATCAGTGAATCCCTGCTGTTGGGATAAAAAATGGTTACTGGAGGAAGGCAGGGGGTAATTGTGGAAGGAAAGTGTTCTGCCCGGAGGTCGGTGACTAGTGGAGTGCTACAAGGATCAGTCCTGGGACCCCTGCTGTTTATGATGTTTATAAATGACCTGGATGAAGACGCAGGAGGATGTATCTGTAAGTTTGCGGATGACACGAAGATTGGAGGAGTTGTGGATGGAGCTGTAGGTTGTCGAAGGTTACAAGATGGTATGTACAGGTTGCAGCGTTGGCCAGAATAGTGGCAGATGGAGTTCAATCTGATTAACTGTGCGGTGATCCATCTTAGAAGGACAAACCAGAAGGCTGAGTACAGTGTTAATGGTCGGTTACTTAAGTGTGTGGATGAACAGAGGGACATTGGGGTTCAAATCCATACATCCCTCACGATCGCTGCATAGATTAACAGTTAAGAAGGCCTAGGGGATGCTAGGCTTCTGTAATAGGGGGATTGAGTTCAAGAGTAGAGAGGTCATGTTGCAACTCTACTAAACTTTGGTGAGACTACACTTAGGGTATTGTATTCAATTCTGGTCACCTCATTATAGGAAGGATGTGGATGTTATGGAGACGGTGCAGAGGAGATTTACAGGGAAATTGCCAGGATTGGGAAACAAGTGTTATGAGGCATGGTTAGCAGAGCTGGGACTTTTTTCTTTGGAGAATAGAAGGATGAGAGGGGTCTTTATTAGAGGTCTACATGATTATGAGAGGTATAGATAAGGCGCTATC
This sequence comes from Hypanus sabinus, assembly GCF_030144855.1. Taxonomy (NCBI): domain Eukaryota; kingdom Metazoa; phylum Chordata; class Chondrichthyes; order Myliobatiformes; family Dasyatidae; genus Hypanus; species Hypanus sabinus. Next base: position 193,143 of record NW_026780961.1, read on the forward strand.
CAGTACCTGTTTCCCAGGGCACAGATAGTAAGCACCAGAGGGCATACCTACACAATTAAGTTAAGGGAGAGAAGTTTATGGGAGACATGAGGGGTATTTCCTTTTACACAGAGGGTTGTAAGTGCCTGGAATGACTTGCCAGGGATTGTGGTGGCTAAAACATTAAGGGTATTTAAGAGCCTCTTGCACAGGCAAATGGATGAAAGAAATATATGGTTTGGCTGCAAATCGAGCGCCGAATGTTCTGTATTGTGCTATCATATCCTTGTGTCTAGTGTCTTCTAGTGTCATTTACAATCCGTGTCCACGTACTTGCCATTGGTGCCTGTTAGTGCCCTTGGAATTCCGGGGCTTATTACTGGTAAGTACCCATACAATGGCTACTTTTCGTGGAAGCTGGCATTTATGGAAACAGCTGTTGGAGTAACTGAGACTATGGAAACGGATGGAACTTTTTTATTCTTGTGAGAATGTTCCAAGGAGCAAGCAAAGAGAGAAGTAGAGAGAACTTTTTGAACACCGTGTCCATTCACCAGGTGTTCAGATTTGCTTTAAAGGCGGTGCAATTTCCTGCTAAGTAGGATTATGAGCGGAAAGGACGAACTGTGAGGTGCATCCCGTCTAAACCTGTCATGTTACGTTCTGGAAGCAACTAGAGCGACCGGAAACCCTACATTTACTGAAAAGTTCGAGGAATGGAAATGGAGATTAACTGATAACGTGTTGGAACGTGAAGACGCCTTTTCCACTGGCAGTCCTGAGTTTGATTTCTCCAAGAGTACTTGCCACAGTATTAAAGCAACCGAGGGCATCCCTTTCCGTGAGAGGTCTCGCTGATAGGTCCCAGCGGGGGTTCCTAACATTCATCCGCAGCTGATGAAACAGAGGGAAGCTAGGTTTAGTCATAGAGCAGGAGCGCCTAAGCCGCCGGGAGACACAAGTGACAGACACCGGGAGAGACGGTCCAGTAGTCAGCTGGGTGACACGAGTGATAGAGACTGTCCAAGGGGTGATTTGATGCGCGAAACACTCACTCTCCTGAATTCCCCTGAGTGGAGACCCAGAACCAGCACATGCTTCTCGCATGACAAAGCTTTCAACCCTGGAATAATTTTCTAAACCACCTCTGAACCGTCTCCAGTGACAGCACAACGTGTCACAGACAAGGGGCTCCAGGCTGCTCACAATACTCGAGGTAAGGCCTCAATAGTGCATTTTAAAACCTGAAAACCATACCACATTCCTCTGGAAATTATCGCGAACATCGCATTGGCCTTCCTCACCACTTTCGCAACCTGCATGTTCACCTTCAGGGAATGCTGGACGAACAACGTTGAGTCCTTTTGCACCTCAGATTTTCCAATTGTCTCTGCGATGAGAAAATAGCCTTCCATTTTATTTCTTCTGCTCAAGTGCAGCACCATACATTTCGTGGCAGTGTTTTATGTCTGCCACTTCTTTGCCCATTCTCCTCATCTTCCCTTGTCCTTTTGTAGACTTTCTACTTCCTCCAGATTTCCTGCACCTTCTCCTATCTTCATCTAGACCACAAACCTGTCCGTATGATCATCAATTCCAGCATCCAAGTCATTAACACATAAAATAAGAGTATTCATCCATCGGTTGTACTGTATCCTGCAGTCCCGTTATATATTATGCAACCTCAAATGCAACTCTAATTATGTTTAATCTAATACGCTTATTTTGTCCAGATTTTGTTTTTATAGCTTTTGAAATCAAATTTACTATATGTATTGTGTTTCAGCTTTACGTGAATAATTTCAAATCGTGCATATTCGATCCTCTGTCAATGTGTAATTCATCTGTTGTCTCTGAGAGAGGTTAAATCTAAACAAACTCCAGTGAGCTTCATAGTCGCCCTGGATTATTACGTAAAATAACAATTAATATTGCTATTACCATTATTCTATCACTTGACTTTGCACAAATTGCTGTGTTGTACTCATTGAGTGTTTTGACCGTCCTGTTAGTGCGGTCCTTCATGGATTTTATTGTGTTTCTTGGATGCCCGCAGGAATGTCAATCTCATTGCTGCAAATGGTGATATATGCATACAGGTATGCTGTGATGCAAAATTTACTTTCGGCTTTGAACTTTGAAACAATTGGGCCGAAGGCTATTTTCCATGCTGTACGACTTAAAATATCTGCATTGCAAAACAGGGAAGAGTGGCCTGTTAAACAATGGAAAGTGAATATAATCCAGTCCAGAATGAACAATCCGATATTCCCAAATCCAGAAAGGTGTTAAGCACACGCTACGGAGCTCCGCGGCAGATGCACGTTTGAGAACGTCGATGTAAAATGCCTTTTCAATATAGAGACCAGCAACGTGTCTGAATGGCCCCGATGTCACTCTGTCCAATAAACAGCCGCGGTTGAGAAGGTGATGCAGACACTCTCAAACAGGCCTCTTTCTCATCAAACACCGCAGCCCGAATCCCATGTAACCTGTTGTTCTGCTCTCTGTTGTGACTAAAACAAAATCTTTATGTTAATTGTGTCTTTCTCATACTCCCAAACATACCACGCTTTGATCGCTGCAGTAAAATTACAGTGATTACATTATAAAAAACAGCACATGGAAAACAGAGTATTTGTCGTGAGTGGGATTGGAACCCACGCCTCCAGTTGGAGATCAGAACACTCGCGTTTAATAGGATGCGACTTACTCGCCTTAAGTCTGGCGCCTTAGACCACTCGGCCACCCTGACCGCTCTGCAGTACTCTCTCCACATGCCAGATAAACAGCTGAATTTCGGAATAGTCTGAATGACTGCTTTGATGAGAGGGTATACATACAAACACTCTACATCCTGGGATTCTAAATGAATATGGACGTGATGCATTTTCTCAGGTTGCGAGCATGTGCAAAATCAGAGCGTACAGCATCACAACACTGGAATTGTGCTGCACCCCGTTCAGGCCATCCTCCAGAGAAAGGATGACGAGGATTCGGAGAGTGTGCGGAAGAGCATCACCAAGATGCTACCTGAAATAGACGGTTTGTGCAATAACGAGAGTTTAGTCAAACTTGTTCTTTTTCTCTGGAGCATCGGAGGTGAGGCGGAATCCGACAGACGTTTCTTAGATTTTCAGGCAAAGATATTGGTAGTGCATGCAAAAGTTATCTCCATTCCAGGGTTTACAAGTCTTTAAACGATCCTCTCTTAGGGCATACATTTCAACTAAGAGGGGATCGTTTCAAACGCGATGTGCCAACAATCCATAACTTTATGTCGGCAAAACCAAGGACTGATTGTTGTCTTCAGCAGAGGGAAAACCAGAGGTTTTTGAGCCAGTTCTCCTTGAAGGATCAGAGGCGGGGCGCGTCTGGAACTTTAAATTGTTGGAATGACTTTATCCTTTGCTTTCTAAGGAGACTGCGGAGATTCAGCATGAGATCAAAAACCTTGATGAGCTTCTATAGAGGTTTCGTAGAGAGTATATTGTCTGTCTGCATTGAGACAGGGTACGGAAATACCGTACCTTTGAAGGAAAATCTTTAAAAAGTTTATTGAATTCTGCCCAGTCCATCACGGGAAAAGCACTGCCAAACATTAGGCACATCCACATAAAACGCAGTCATAGAAAAACAGCATCCTCTGTCAGAGGTCGTCACCGTCCTGCCATGCTCTTTTTTCGCTGCTGCCATTGGGTAGATGGTACAAGAGCCTCAGGACTCGCACCACCACGTTCAAGAACAGTTACTACCCATCCGACACCGGACTTTTGATCAAAAGGTGATAGTGTACACTACATGCCCACCCATTGAATATTCCGACGACCAATCATTTCACTTTAGAAACTGTATTGATCAGCTGAGTATGCCAGGAGGAGCTCAGCAGACCAGGCTGCATCTATGGACAGACGTAAGCAGTCGGCGTTTCGGGACGAGATCCTTCACCGTGAAATTGTTTCTGAAGAAATCACTTACCCACAGTTCGGTGTACGGTGATCTATTGTAATGCGATGAACAGTGTCAAGAACATAATCTTCCAACAGTTTTTCTAATCCACCTCAACAACCCAGGGTTTGTTTGCAGAAATAACATCGCCTCGATTGAATGCTTAAAGACAAATTATGTCAGGAGTGGGATTCGAACCCACGACCCCAGATGGAGACCAGAACACTCCCGTTTGTCTGAAGGACTTTCATTCCTTGAGTCTAGCGCATTAAACCACTCGGCCAACCTGACAACTTTTGATGTGTGTTTGTGAACGGAATGAATGCCTGACTTGTAAGCAAAGTTATATACACACAATCACACATATCGTCCTGCCAATCGGAAATGAAAGCGAGAGTGTTACAATTTTCTCAGTTTAGGCAACTTCTGTGGAAAGTGAAGCTGTAAAACAATTCCAAATCGAAGACTCGTGAGACGCGTCTCGGTAAGAATTTGTGAAGGATGTTTGCTGAGATGGATGAGAATGCTTGGAAGACTCAATAATTTTACATTTAGGGAAGCAGAGAAACAAACGTTAATAATCAGGACTGAATCTGCAAACTGGGTGGGAGTTGATCGCAACAATGTCAACAGAAACTGATTACAGGTTGTTCAATGATACCGAGCAGCGCTGCTTTACAGATGGAATCTGGTATGTAGACGACAAGTCCCAGTAATCTGATGCTTGTGGAAGAAAGCGAAGATGTGACAAGTTTCGCAAGAACATAAGACATCGTGCAGAAAGGCCGTTTGATCTCCTGTGTCTGTTTCATCATTCCGTCATGGATGAATTATTACAGTCAGAATGTTGTTCAGGCTTGTAGAACAATGTTTAATCTGTCGGAGAGGAAACAGAAACAATGTGTTTTGGACGACAGAGCAGCGGCCTTTCTGAGAGATGAGACGCTTTAGAGAACGTAATTCGCTCAGGTTCTCTGATCCAGTGTTAACGGTACTGAACACATTAAAATAAGGCAGGGACAGGCTCTGGATGCCATCGACTCAGTAAAAGGCTCCTCGCGGGATGTGAAAGACGGGGAGGCCTCCAGAGTTCCTGATGACGACACCTGCGGGAAGTGCTCACAGCTGCAGCGTGTAACAATCCGCCCTGGGGTGCTGGTGTTGAAGCTGGATGAACTCCGGTTCATTCAGAGCCTCGGACGTGATGGACCGGAACATATAGAGTGATAGGACAGCCAGGGTGCAGGACACAGAAAACTGGGTGACAATCAGGAGGAAAAAGGTTTTAAAGACCCAGTGCAGACTATCTCTATGGCCATCACCGTCAGCAACACCTGGATGCCGTTTCTGGTTGGATGACCTGGACGGGGAAACACATAGAGGTCGGATCTCTGGCACTGAGTATGGTCTGTGACTCAGACTGGTAAGGGAAGAACAGATTCCTGGATGGTATGTTGCCCCCCGTGTGCCAGGGTCAGGGACAATTTCGATTAAGTCTTGAACATTCTCCAGTAGGAGCGTGAGTCGGCAGGGGTTGGCTCCAGCTCGGTGCCAATGACATCGGTAGGAACAGTGACGAATTTCTGCAATGGAAATTCAGAGATTTAGGTGCTGAGATGTAGGGCAGGATCTTCGGGGTTCTGACAGCGACTCGTGCCGCGTCCTTATCAGACCAGTACAGGAAATATGATGCAGATTAACACGTGGCTAATGGTCTGGTGCAGGAGGGAGGTCATACGATTTTTCGATCATTGATCTCTCTTCCAGGGAACCTGAGACCCATTGATAAAGATGATTTGCACGTGAACTAGAAATGATAATATCCTGCCAAAGGTTAGCTAGCGCTGCATGATTAAGTTTAAACAACATTTGTAGGGAGGTGGGAACGAGCGTGCCAGAACAGTCAGTGGAGAGATTGTACCGACATTTTGATAAGATCTCACACAACGGCAGGAAGGTACGACTAGTGCTCTGCACTGCGTATACTTCAGTCGCAGAAGTATCGGAGAATAAGTCGATGAACTCTGGGCTAGGATCAAAACCTGGAATCATGGTAACTTAGCCGTTAATGAGACTTGGTTGCAGAAGAGTCTGGTCTGGCATTTCAGTATCACTGAGTTTCTTTGTTTCAGAGTGATAGAGCGGGATGGACTAAAGCAGGAAAAGTAGCGTCAATAGTCAGCGAAAATGTCACGGCTGACTTCAGTCAGGACAGATGCAGAATTAAACTATTGTGGTTTTATGAGTGAAACTGAAAAAGAGGAAAGGTAAGATCACGTTAATGGTGATAGTTTACTACCCACCCAATAGTCAATAGTATTTAGACGGCCAATGTTGAGGAGATATCGCTGTTTATTGCAAATCATTACGGTTGTTAGAGTAGGTGTTTTTAACATTCCGCACGTTGATTGTTAATTCCACACTTTTAAAGGACTATATGACAATAGACAATAGACAATAAGTGCAGAAGTAGACCATTCGGCCCCGCGTTAGGAGATCGTCCAATGTGTTCAGGATTTTTTAAAAAATGTGCATTTACTCGCTGCCGAGAGCGTTTGCGATACTTGATATACTATTATGAAATTAATGAGTCGGGGCAAGAGATAAAAGCTTGATCTAACGAACTCATAACTGGTGATCACAATGCCATTGGTTTCAATGTAAATATGTAAACGAGCTTTTTGCTCATTGATGTTCGTGCGTTGAGAATTTTCATTGGAGAAAGGTCAATTTTGACGGTATCAAAAACACTTAACAAGTGTCGATTGGAGACGGACGTTTTCTGGTAAGTGGGACGCGTTCAGAAATGAGCCAAATACCTGTACATGTACTCAGTGAATGACCACTCTCCTTCGGCTTGCACTGTTCCAAATCGACATTCTTTTACAAACACTAATACACAAAATTCATGCAAACATACAATAGTTTTATTTGAGCAGCAGCCCAATGGCGTATATTATGGAGCTTGGTCCACACTCCATAATCGGGAAAAATGAAGTTCTATACAATTGATAAATGATTACAAATATTGAATAAAACATGAATGTTCAAGTGAAAACCAGGCTAAAGGCGTTACTGTGTGTGCTAATTATGTTAACAATTATTCCTTATCGCCTACCTAAACACGGGTCTCAGTGTCGACTTATATTCCCATCCTTTGCCAAGACGCTCGCAGATGGGTTGACGTTCAGAGTGAGAATTCACCATCGGGAACACTAGAAGTGGAGGATAGTACGAAGCTTCGGGAAAGCCCAAACAGAAGATTTTTGGCACAGTGTTTGATGTGACCACTGGAATTGCTTCTTACTTTGAGTTCCTATTGACATTAATGGATCTGTTGTTGAGCGGATGAACTGCTTCGAATTCCTCGGCATAAAGATCACCGAGGATCTCGAGTCGTCTGTACACGCCAGCTCTGTGGTGAAAAAGGCACAACAGCGCCTCCTTCACCTGAGACGTTTGAAAACGTTTGGTATGGGTTTCCAAGTTCTAAGGTCTTTCCATAGTGGAACGATTGATAGCATCCTGACTGGCTGCATCACTGCCTGGTATGCACACTGTACTTCGCTCCATCGCAATACTCTAACATCCAGGCTCATCTGTACATATGGAATTCCCACTATACCGGACGTAAACAAAGACAGGTGTGTATATAGGTTTCTAAGGATCATAAGAGACCCGGGTCACGCTAACCACAAACTGTTCCAGCTGCTACCATCCGGGAAACTGTACCACATTTTAAATGCCGCAAACGAAAGCTAAGGGATGTCTTCCACCAGGCCATCAGGCGGTTTAATTAATGCTGACGCAACTGTATTTCTATGTTATAACGATTATCCTGGCGTACATAATTCTGCTTAGAAAATACAACAATTGCAAGTTGCTCATTTATACGAAGACGTATTCAAAAACGTTTTACCGTCATGTATATGAATGATGTCACTAATCAAGTCAATTTATTTCAAATAAACAATACAAAATAAAGAGGGAGTTAAAATAAAAGTGGACCTGTAATATTAATCATGGACTATAGCATTTGATGGGATTTGCCTGAGGATAGAGAGGCAGAGATGAGATTGCTCGGTCTTAACCAATGTATCAATGCCCCGGATTGCCAAGGACACTGTGGGACAGGGGAATAGCTATGTTGCTCCATCTTGCAGAAGGGAAATCTGGATAAAGCGAGTAACTACAGAGTGTGCGTTAATCGGCAGAGCCATAGAAGTCATAGGATTTTTCAATTGTTCCAACAAAACCACCATTTCCATCGCTAAATGAATGACATTTAACGCAAAAAAGAATAGACCCCAACAGAGTCCCCTGTGAAACACTACTGGACAACGCCTACCAGTCAGAAAACGCTCTAGTTACCTCCCCGCCCCCCCAGTCATCAGCCACTGCTTTGTCCATGCTAGAACCTTCACTGTATTACCATGTAGCTTGTCAAGCAGCCTCATGTGTGGCACTTTCTCAAAACCATTCGGAAGATCTCATCTGTCTGGTTTGTTCCCCCTTGAAAGAATTCCGTTAGACTTCTCAGGCAAGATTTTCCCTGGATGAAGCCATGTTGACTCCGGCCTAGTTTATCATGTGTCTCCAAGTACACTGAGACATCATCAGTAATAATTAACTCGGACATCTTCCCAACCCCTGTGGTCAAACAAAATGGCTTAGAGTTTCCTTTCTTCTGTCTCTCCCTGCTTGAAGAGTGAAGTGAGATTTACAATATTCAAGTCTTCCGGAAACATTGCAGACCGAATGGTTGTTGCAAGATCATTTATAATACTTCAACCATGTCTTCAGCCAACTCTTTCTCAACTATGGCGTGTACACCGTATGGTCCATCTGATCTACCTTCAGATATTTGAGTTACTCACTAACCTACTCTCCCGTCATGGTAACTTCACACACCTCATACCCATGACACCTGAAATTTCCAACACACTGCTAGTGTCTTCCACAGCAAAGACTGATGCAAGAGATCTTTTTAGTTCTTCCGGTATTTGATGGTCCCACAGTGCTACATCTCTAGCATCATTGTTCATCGATCTGATGTCCAGTCTTGCTATTTTACTTACTTTTTATATATGAAGAAGAGATTGATGTCCTTACTAATATTATTCGCTATCATACTTTCGTACTCGATCTTTCCCTTCATAATCACTTTCCAGTGCTCCAACTTCCCACTAATCTTGCTCAATTGTTCACCCTCTCTTTTGCTTTTTATTTTCATTTTGAAATCCATTATTACGACCAGATAGCCATAAGATATAAGTGAAAGTATTCCATTCGGCCTGTTGAGTCTGCTATACCAGTCAATCATGTGTTGATTCAAATCTTCCAGTCATCCTCACTTCCCTGTCTCTTCACCACATACTCTTTGATGACCTAGTTAATCAAGAACCTATCTATTCCTGAATTAAATACATCCAATGCCCTGGCCTCTGCAGGCGCTCCTGGCAACAATTTCCACTGATTTACCACCCTCTGACTAAGCTAATTTGTCCTCATCTCAAATCCAAATGGACATTCATCAATCCTGAAGTCGTGCCCTCTTGGCCAACCTATGCTTCCCTGGCTTCACCAACTTCCCTGTAATTCCATGGGCTCTTATCTTGTTAAGCAGCCTCACGTATAGCACCTTGTCAAAGGGTTTCTGAAAATCCAAGTACACCACTTCTACTGCATCTCCTTTGACTACCCTGCTTGTAATTTCCTAATAAAATCGCAACAGGATTGTCAGGCAGGATTTTCCTTTCAGGCTTTAGCCTACCTTGCTATGTGCCTCTAGATACTCAGTAATCTCATTCCTTTCAATCGATTCCAACAACTTTCCAAACACAGATATCAGGCTAACTGGTTTCTAGTTTCCGTTCTGCTGCCTCCCACCATTCTTAAATAGGGGAGTAACATTTGCAATTTGAAATTTTCCAGTCTTCCGGTACAATGCCAGAATTCATAAATTCTTGGAAGATCATCGTTAATATCTCTGCAATCTCTCCAGCTACTCCCTTCAGATCCCGAGGGTGACCATCTGGTCAGGAGATTTATCCACCCACAGACGAGGAAGCCTCCTGAGCACCTTCTCAGTCGTAATTTTCCCTGCACAAATTTCACTTCCAGGACACTTTTGAATGTCCAGTTTACTGTAGAGGTCTTCCACTGTGAAGACTGATGCAAAATTCGCATTCAGATCCTCTGCCGTGGCGTTAGCAATGGTTGTGTCATCATTTCTTTAAATCAATTTTCTTTCTCTTTGAAATGTATATATCTTGTGCCTTCCAGATTGTTTCCGTGTATTCCAGACTTTGCAGTTCAGCTGTCATCCCTGCCAGTGTTTTTCTTTTCTTTCTCAATCAGTTCTGGCCAGCTCCTCACTCAGCCGCTGTAATTCCGATTACTCCACTGATATACTGATACATTTGTCTTGAGCTTCTTCTCAAATTTAAGGGGGAATTCGATCATGTTATGATCACTTTCTCCTAAGGATTCTGATAGCTGGAGCTCTCTGAACAATTTTGGTTCATTGTGCTTCACCCAGTCCAGAAAAGCCGATCCATTGAGCTCAAACACGCGGGGCTCTGATAAGCCATCTAGTAGATATTCTAGAAACTATGGATCCCGTAATGAAGCACCCACCTGATATCCACCAAACTACATGCATATTGAAATTCTCCATGACAATTGAAACATGGCCTTTCCAGAATGCATCTTCTACCTCCCGTTGTAATTTGTAGGCCACATCATTACTGCTGTTTCGAGGTCTGTACACAATTCCCAGCAGTGTTTTGTTTTTAACCTTGTGGTTCTTTCGCCCTTTCACAAATAAAGTAACCTTCTGGTATTCGGCAGATCCACTGCGGGGAATAGTCATCTACGCTGACTATTATCGCTATAATCTTATTGTCCTCGATCGAACTCCGACCCAAGATCCTTCTGCATATCAATACTCTCCCAGCCTTTCTCATTGTTGTGTTTGTACTTCATCTCTCAAAGGTTAAGGTTTCGTATTTGAGCAGCATAAATGTTATCTATCATTTCTTCGCCTATATGTTCTGTTGAGTCTGTAATATTTCATTATTAGAGTGTATTGTAAATATGTAGTTTTATTATACTTTATTTCTCATTTACACAGTAGATTAAGTGTATTTTAAAGTAATTGGCTTTGGATTATTTTCCCGTGATTAGACCATCAACAGCAGCCATTCTAGTACTTAGCGCATGCCTTCATATTCCTAACAAAACAGCATCTTTTTTTGTACTTTTTCCTGTTTCATTAACTTAATCAACTTAGACCATGCGAAAAATTCTAACGGAGCAAAATTAGGTCATTTGGCTCACCGATTCTGTTCCGTGTTTAGATCATGCATGGTCTATTTTCCCTCTCAGCCTCGATCTTCTGCCTTCTCCCCGTAAATCTCTGCCTTAGGTACGCATAGAGAATTGACCTCCACAGCTTATTGAGGCAATGAATTCCACAGATTGACCATCCTCTTGTTAAAGATATTGCTCCTTATCTTCGTTCTAAAAGGACGCCCTCATTTCTGATGCTTTGCACTCTGGTTCTAAACTCCTCCGTGGTCAGCAGTAAGTTAAGTGGATGTACAGTACAGGGCAGGGGGTGGTCTCAATAAGAATGACTGCAAAAACCTCTCCCCGGCTGTACACCGTTCCGAACTGTCCAGTCGATCGTTGACCCCACCGCTGAAAGGGCCCAGCTGATTTGTATTCACTGAACATTCTGACTGGGGGTGAGTGCCCTTTCTCAGTCTACCACGCCATCGCAGTCTTGTCACCGGATATCTGCTGTAACTTGGATCGCTCTCCTTCTACTTTCCACAATATGTTTTAATTTCTACTCTACGCTCTACAACTGGTCATCAGCCTTCAATATAGAAAGCCGTTACCAATATACTTTAGCATGCTATTCACGGCTTTCTGTCACGCTCTCGGAGTATTCAGCATATATGAGGAGGAATAGACTCGACGTCTGATACTACAGGAAGGATGTGGAAACCATTGAAAGGGTGCAGAGGAGATTTACAAGCATTTTACCTCGATTTGGACATGCCTTATGAAATCAGATTGCGTGAATTCGGCCAGTTCCCTTTGGAGTGACGGAGGATGAGAGGTGACCTGATAGGAGTATAAGATGATGAGAGGCATTGATCGTGTGTATATCAGAGGTTCCCCACTCCCACCCCAGGTCTGAAATGGTTGCCACAAGAGGACACAGGTTTTAAGTGCTGGGGAATAGGTACAGTGGAGTTGTCAGCTGTAAGTTTTTTACACAGAGGGTGGAGAGTGTGAGGAATGAGTTGCCGGCAACGGTGGTGGAGGCGGATATACTAGAGTCTTTAAAAAAAACTTTTAGATAGGTACATGGAGCTTAGAGTAGGGACATGTTAGGCAAAACCTTGTGGGCGAAAGAGCTATATTGTGCTGTGGGTTTTCAATGTTTCTATGAGACACATCCATCACAGAATTAGCACTGACCCTTCGGGGCTTGGGTCAAAGCCTGGTGTCATGATATGGATCTATGAGTGCGAACATATTTCGGGGTTATCGTTGATCTGGTGTGTCTAACGAATTGGAGGTGAAAGTTGCTTCATTTATAGATACGCCAATAATAATTTTAACTTGAATTATGAACTCTCTCCTTGTGTTTTGCAACACTGCAGAGTCCGCACTTTCCCCGAGAAAGGAATCAATAAGTGTAAACACACCAGGAAGCGTTTTCTTAAAGCATTTGTCGTCAAATATGCATCATAATTTGGAGATGCGAAACGATTTAAGGGTCTGTATGCCAAACAGGGTACGTCCGAGTTTTGGGGTGTGCACAGATTTGCGTTTCTCTTGTAGAATATTTTGGTGGACTGGGATTAGGTGTGCGCACAGATTCGGGCGTGTCGCCGGGTTTAAGGCAGCGCACGGATTTCAGCGAGTCGGTCGACCTGCGGGTGTGTTAAATCCCAACACTCTTTGAAGTTTGAACTTTGCTCTTGCTATTCTTTAAAATGGAGTCACCAATTTTTCTAACTGTTCTTGCTCTGGGATAATCTAATATGCAAGTGGCGGACCAGCAGATTTCGGCTTGTGAACAGATATCGGGATGTGCACAGATTAGGAGGTGCCTCGGCGAATATGGGGTTGCACGTGAATTTTGGGATGTGCTCAGATTTGCGTCTGCCGGAGAATATTGGGGGCGCACACAGATTGGCTGGTGTTCGTGTATTAGGAGACGCATGCTACTTTCTGCATTGCATGTATACTGTGTGGGGTACATTGATTTGGGGCAGCAGACATGATATCTGGCTGCGTGTGGATTTGGCAATGTACGCAGATTTCAGGGTGTTGTGGTGAAAATGGGTTCAAACGTAAAGAATATATCGGTTATTTTGGAGCTGTGACAATCTCAAGCATGTTTCATTTATAGATACCTTTATAATAAATGCATTTGAATGATGAACTCTATTTTCACTATACATTTTCATGTGGATCCAGCTATTTTCTCATCTGTTTGAAAGATTTGAACTGGTTTAATCAATTATGCATGTGGTGAGTTTGATGCTGTGTAAAGATTTTGTGGGCACATAGATTTGTGAGTGTGTGCAGGATTGGGTACAGATTTAGGGGTGTATGGATGCACATGGATTTGTTGATGTCGGCAGATTTGGACGTGCGACTGATTTCAATTTTTTTTCATTTTGTTTGTTCTTGCAACTTTTTCAGGTGGAGGCGATTATTTGGTGAGCTGTTTAAATATATTTTCGCTGGGATAATCATATGTGCATATGGGGGTTTGAGCAGGGATGCATGCTGATTTAGGGTGTATCGTCGAATAGGTGACTGCGCACGGTCTTGCAGACTGTCCGTGCATTTGGGTACGTGACGAAACTCAAGATTGCCTCATTTAATCGAGGGCTGATTGATACGTTCGTGGCCTGAGTTAGAAGCAGATGAATTGTAGAGCTCTCGTTACCTGCATGTCAACTCTTTGAGTGATTATGCACAACGTTTGTAGTTAATAATTCATCTCCTATCATTAATGGGATTCCTAGCACACAAAAAGTTAAGATCAAATGATGTATTGATCTTACACAAGAATATCAGTGCAACACTAGCTGTTGGGGAAGAACGCTCACTGTGTTTTATCATTGTCATTACATCAGACTGTGGTTGCACTCCAAGCAGAGCGGGGAAAGGGAGTGTTTATTGCACAGAGCTACACATCCGTAAAATGAATTTGTTGAAATTACACCGAAGAAATTCATGATTTATACGCTCAAATCTAAATCTGATCCCTCTCCAGATGATCAGCAGATGAAAAAAATCACATGTGCAGCGTGTATTCAGTGGCTGGAAGTAATGGTGACAACCGAATAATCTAATACTATCTTTACTTCGACACCTACTGTAGAAAAACTGTGCTTGCCTGATGTTTTGTCTGACGAAGAAATCTGTTTTATTGTAACCTGTTAATGAAACCGTCTCCAGGTTTGAACACATTTCTGTCAAATGACCAATGTGAATATACAGGTCCTCTCTGCTGTTTCTACATTTCTAAGCTTTAAGAGAAGCTCATTGCAAACCACAGCAGAGATTAATAACAGTCAGGAAGAGACGTGCTTCTTAGTTCTCGTTCGGCCTTTGAAGTTTTACAAATATGCCATGTTATTATTCAGGGGGAAAGGAAAATAGCACCCGTTTCCAAAGATTTGCAAATAATATATGAAGGTGGATACTGTTCAAAAACACGAAACATTCCAAGACGGCACACAAAGGGGGAAAAAGGCATAGTAAAATAATCTGAATAACTGATTAGGAGCACTGGTGGCTGCTGGTTTTTGTGAGAGCTTCAATCGAGGCCAAATTGTACAAACGTAGAGCATCACCAATAAATACAAAGTCACTTCATAAGAAGGTGATGATGCCCCTGGATTAAAGCGTTTTCTATCATATCGACTGTTTACATCCAGCGGAAAAGCATCAGCTGCCGTACAGTGGTAATGTCTATATGACTGCGGCCTGGCCTCCTGTGTGGGATACGGGTCCGGGTATGGACAGTAAGAGGACCATTTTTCCATGTTTCTTTCTGATTTAACAGCATGAGGATTTGCAGTAATGTGAGACAGAGTGCACATGTTGAATATTATTAAGCTACTATTATATCAGGATGACATGAGAAATACCAAACAGCCACTTGTGAAGGCACAAGTGCAAAGACTGCGTGCGAAGAGTACTTATCGACCACTCAGTGATATGATCTACATTGTGCCGGACGGAACCCTGTTGCCGACAGTTAATTCCATCATTCTTTGTCTCTCATTCTGCCTTTCTCTCTCACACCTCCTGCCTTCCTCTCCTCCGCATGTCTGACGTTCTTGCCTCGTCGCTGCTCCCGGCTACCAAGATAACTCCTTTTTCGAGAAAGGCTGATAGTCTTTCTCTCTTATAAAATTGACATATCCTGAGCTAATGCCGCTGTTTCAGAACCGCTGTTTGCATTTCTCATTTTACACACATCACGAAAGAATCAAATGTGATTTTTGACTAATTTACCTCATTCCTTTCACGGGATTTTAAAAGTACATAGATACATTTGTTTATTATTTAAGGACCATTTTTCTACTTTATATTCAGTTAAGTCGACCGAAATCTTTTTAGTTATTTTTTAATTAATTTGGTAATTCCTGTATATGTAATAGACGTATAGCAGCTACTCGGTAAACCAAGGGTTAACTCTTTCTGTCATTTCATGGAAAATAAATAACATCTTTTCAAGTTATGCGGTTGACGTCACCGGAGGGTTTCTCTCTCTTATTAATAAGAGTCCCTTTCTCTCAGTTCCCCACTTTCAGTGGGAGCAGCCTCTCCTGCCAGGGACAGAGATCCGGAGCTGCACAAAGAGGGAAAGTAACGACAGACTAGCTAGTTCTGTCATGGATCAGAATTCTGGAAGGACAGCTTGGAATATAACAGGAAATGGGAAAAATATCTTCTGGATGGTTCCATATGTTTTTGCAGATGATGAACGGATAACGGCAGATGTTCGAGTCATGAATGCATTAATCGCCATTCAGGTGATTTTCTACCCAGTCCTCGCTATCATTGCTCTTCCCGGTGAGTCCCTTCTAAAGATAATTTATAAAACAACAGTTAACCACACATTTTCCTTCTGACGTGTATCTCTCATAATAATAATTAATGCTGCTGTCACGCATCCCATTTGATAATTAAGGTAATCTTTGCTGCATGCGCTTTGATAACTTACTGAATCCAGGACTCCTGTCTAAGGAAATACGTGCTGACAGTTGCGATGATCCAGAGCGGGTTTACCACAACAGTATATCTTATTATCTGTCTCCTCGTAGGAATGAAACCTCATCGTGAACACTCCTCCTCCATTTCTCCCTGGTCGTTTGAACCAACATCGGTCGCAATACTAACTGAATAAATTCGTTTATAACTTTCCAGCTTTCATGTCAGCCTGCGTTTCCACTGAAGCAAAGGAAGCATTCTCTCCGCGAATGTAATCACGAGTTCCCTCTTCTACATCTGACCATCTTCCTCCCCACTGTGTTCTTAAAACTACATTTTCTATTTGGGATCCTAAACATTATAAAATGCGAAGATCATTACTGTATACTTTCACACCAGTTGCATTTGACGGTTTTTAAAGCCCAAGTAACAGATGATAGACCACTGGAATTTCTTGAAATATTGATGTTGACGTATTGTTTTGGTGACAAATCAACTTCATTGTTGCGGAGAAAGTAAAGCCTAACTGAGACTGTAACAAATACCACACGAATATAAGGGCAAACATACAAGAGAGACGGGGAGGCTCGCGGAATAATTTGAAGGAAATGTTCAGTTCCAAAAGGTCAGGACACTGGAAGTTAGGTGCAATCATTGGGTATTGGGTTGCTACTCCATTTGCCAATGCCGGTGCCCTGGGTGACGCGCAGCGACGGGAAGCTGCTTTTTATCTAATGGGACACTTAGTTCACGACAGTTGAGATGCCGCAGATTTATTGCGCCATTCAGTGCTTTTGCCTCAAGAAGTACGAAATCCACCAATCGTCAGACATGGTTACCTGAAATCTCCGCTCTCTGTTTCTTTACTTATATTCGGTCCAACAGACGGCATTGAGGGACACAGATTTATCTGAAATCTCCGCTCTCTTTTTCTATACTGATAGTCGGTCCAACAGACGGCATTGAGGGCACACAGATTTGCAAAACTGTTTAATTTTAATTGAATGGTAGTCGCTACGATTCTATTATTCTGTCAGGTCCCAACTGTTCTGATATTGTCACTTACTGAAAACTGGATTACTTTATATGCTTGCTTGAAGAAATCGCTTCCTGATGTGTTTACCCTGATTGATTCCTTTCTTCGCAGTGAACACGGTGACCATATTCATCCTGTCTCGGGGAAAGTGCGGCCTCTCCAAAGTTGCCACTTGCTACCTGGTTGCCATGGCAGCGGCGGATCTTCTGGTTCTTATCATGGACCTGATATTGAGCAAGATTCCACTTATGTACATGCCATTCGACGTTTTCGTCCGATCAATGAATAAGGGGTGTAATATCCACTCTGTTCTCCTTTACACTGCAACCGACTGCTCGGTCTGGTTCACCGTCACATTCACCTTTGATCGGTTTATCGCCATTTCTTGCCAGAAGCTGAAATCAAAATATTGCAGAGAGAAAACCGCGGCTGTGGTTTTCGGGACAGTGAGTGCCATTGGTTTTTCAAAGAATATTTACTGGTATTTTAGGCTCTCGGGGTACTACGCGTGGATAGCAGTTCCATTTATTTGTAGGGTAAGAGGGCATTATTTGAATTTATTTATCGCGACACCAATTGAACTATTTTATTACTTCCTTACCCCTGTATTACCATTTATGCTGGTACTGCTGACGAACGGCCTCACCGTCAGGCATATCTTAGTCATCAGCAGAGCTCGCAGGAGACTCAGGGTTACTGGCAACAGACCGAGTTCCAGAGACCCGGAGATGGAGAAACGCAGGAAATCCCTGGTTTTATTACTGATCGTCTCGGGCAATTTCATCGTGCTGTGGGCACCTTTCACTGTGTACTCTGCGTGGGATCTGCTATATGCTTTTGCCACATATGTGCGTCCACCTGATTCGCTGCGAGAGCTGGGAGTCATTTTACAGCTCCTGAGCTGTTGTACAAACACTGCCCTTTACGCCATTACACAGACCAAGTTCAGGGAACAGTTGAAAAATGTGGTGAAATCTCCACTCGGTCCGATGTTTGTGAAGAACTCGTGACATTGCGGCGTCACCCGACCTGAAACCACTGAAGTTTTATCCACTACGGTCAATTTTTGCCCATTTGGGCCCTGCGATAACCTTGTTCCACTCACACCTCCCAGACGGTAATTACATGAATGTGTCCATTATACAGCTGCAGTGCTCGTCCCTCATTCGCCGGCCTATCATCTCATCTCTACGCGTACAGCACCTACATTCACGACTGAATTGGTGCTGCCTGTCCACTGACGACTGAATTGTGCTGCTTCCTGCACTCACGCTGAGCCCGTCAATTTTATCTAGAGATTGCCACACCGCCCTCAGATCAACTTGGTCCCATTCTGGCACCACTCTTGTCTCTCTGACCCCGACACCATAGATCTATTAGAATTCCGAATTCTATAACTATCCCTTTATTGGGCTACACGCCCCTAAATCAAAGAGCGTTCCCGAATCGCCGTGCATCTCTACATTGGTAGGCACAGCACTAAATCTGCGCAAAGCTGAAATAGGTGCACATCACAAACACGCTGACACCCCATAATAGATCATTCCAGAGCAGGAATTATTTCAAAATATTTCAAAAATGGGGGCATTTCGAGATTAATGATCCGTACGCACCCCAAATCTGTAGGTAGCTCCAAATCTGTGCACAGCCAGTTATTTGATAACAGACTTTAAATCTGCGCACATCGCCAAATCCGCGAGTACCCCCTTGGCAGAGCGCACGCCTAAATCTGCACGCATGCTGAAATCCATGTGCAGCCCCCAAAACTCTGTGCATCCCATATATGCCGACTATACCTTAACACTGCGCAATCCCCAATTGAGTGCGGATCCCAAACACGCTGCCACCCCCGACCATGAGCTGTACGGTATCCGGGAGGAAGAATCATTTGAAACCGTTCACAAACTGTCTGCCTCCACCATAAAGTAACAGGAATACTGTTGAAACGTCAAAGTACATTGATTCTGAAAGTATCTATAAATTAAACAAAATTCATATACGTCACACTACAAATCCGCAGGCACCACATCTCTGTGAGAAACAGTTCACAAAATAGCTGCGTCTGCTTTCAAACGACCTTGAAGAAGAAGAAGAAAGCCCTTAACTCCGAGTGCAGTCATCACGACGCCGTCATGACGGTGTTTTCTTTTAGCAGGCTTTCTTCTTTTTATGAGGCCGCGTTGCGAGCTCGATGCTGAACCGAGCACGGATGGGAGCCGGGTGGATTCGAACTGGAGAGCCATCGCTCCCAAGTCTGGCGCTGATGCCACTCCGCCCCGACCTTGGGAAATCACCAAATCCGTGAGTACTGAAACTTGCCTTGCAAATCTCCAAATCTTTGTGCACCTTGAAAACCGAGTGCGGACCTGACAGTACAATTGCTGATCCCAGAGCGAGGATCATTTTAATCCTATTTCTTTCACGAGAAGGCTTAATCCGCATTGAAAATAACAAGAGCAAAGTTCACTGTTAAATTATTAAAGTATCTGTAAACGAAGCAACCTTGATATTTGTCATTACCCCAAATCCAGCAACACCCACAAGTACTTCTGGACACCCATATCACAGCGCACTTTGAACCCGCTAACACCCTCCAGATAAACAATAACTTATCCGAGAGGAGGAATAATTACAGATAATTCACGAAGTAGCAATCACCAAGTTAAAAATCAGAGTAAAAGAAGAGTAGAAAATTAAATCAGTATTTATTAATGAAGCGCTTATTATGATACAACCTTGACATTCCTCACCACTGACACGTCCAAATCCGTGAGCACCCTCAGACCGTGTGCACCACCAATCCAGCTGGCACCCATGTATGCACATTTGATTTTCAAAGATGAATCCTTTTTAAAAGTTCACAAAATAACAGCATTCTCCTGACATAATTAGTGAGAACAAAGTTCAATGCTTAAAGTGCGTTTATTAAAGACCTTAAAAATTGAACTACTTTGAGATGTGACAAAACCCGAAATCGACCGCCACGCAGAAATCCATGGACACGCAAAAGCACCGACACAAGCCTAAACCTGCGCACACGCTCAAATCCGAACACACTACTCAACCTGCGCACAAGCTCAAATCCGAACACACTACCAAACCTGCGCACATGCTCACATCCGAACGTACAACCAAACCTGCACACACGCTCAAATCCGAACACACTACCAAACCTGCGCACATGCTCACATCCGAACGTACAACCAAACCTGCACACATGCTCAAATCTAAACACACTATCAAACCAGCGCACACTCTCAAATCCGATCACACTACCCTACCTGCGCACATTCTCATATTCGAACGCACAACCAAACCTGCGCCCATGCTCAAATCCGAACACACTGCCCAACCTGCGCATACTCTCAAATCCGAACACACTACACAACCTACGCACATGCTCAAATCGGAACACACTACCCAACCTGTGCACATGCTGAAATCCGAACACACCACCAAACCGGCGCACACTATCAAATCCGATCATACTACCCCAAATGCGCACATGCTCACATCCGAACGCACAACCAAACCTGCACACATGCTCAAATCCGAACACACTACCCAACCTGCGCACACTCCCAAATCCGAACACACTACCCAACCTGCGCACATGATGAAATCCGAACACACTACCAAACCCGCGCACACTACCATAGCCGAAGACACTACACAACCTGCGCACAAGCTCAAATCCGAACACACTACAAAACCTGTGCCCATGCACAAATCCGTACACACTGTACAACCTACGCACATGCTCAAATCTGAACACACTATCCAACCTGCGCACGTGCTCAAATCCGAACACACTATCCAACCTGCGCTCATGCACAAATCCGAACACACTATACAACCTACGCACATGCTCAAATCCGAACACACTACCGAACCTGCGCACATGCTCAAATCCGAACACACTATCCAACCTGCGCTCATGCACAAATCCGAACACACTACCAATTCCTTGTGCGGCACCAAATCCCTTTCGAGCACATACCAGGCGACACTCTCATCAATCTGCGCGCATCACCAAATCCGTATGCATCCTTAAATCTGCTGACACAACCACATGGACATTAGATTATCCCAGAGCAAGAACCATTTCCAGCGGTTCCCAAAATCGACTTTAAATAATCAAGAAAGAACAAAGTACAAGATTGAACGTGCGTTTATTAATAAATTATCGCAAAACATCAACCGACACGTCAAATACCCATTCTATAGGAGTAGGCCGTTGGCGAGAGTACAAGAGTTAGCCTTTGTCTCAAAGGGGCATTCGTCTCTGAGGACGCGTCGGCTCTGTGTAAAGCGTCTGTTAAGGTTTCATTTTTGTTTCCTATCTCTCTTACTATACCATTTAAAGTGCTATGGGGTGCTGTTCATGCCGCAAGTTGGTGAGCTGAGAGTCCCTGTGTCTCCCGGGGAAATTCATCTGCGTGAAGTGCATTTCGCAGCAGCTCCCTAAAGATCTATTAGCGATCTGGAGCAAAAATTGGATTACCTTCGGCTTTCAATGGCTTTCAAATCTCTCACTATCTTTCCCTTCGGTTAGTCCTGACGAAGGGTCTCGGCCCGAAACGTCGACATCGCTTCTCACTATAGATGCTGCCTAGCCTGCTGTGATCTACCAGCATTTTGTGTGTGCTGTTGTTTGAATTTCCTGCATCTGCAGATTTCTTCGTGTTGGACCTTCGGCTTGTATCGAGAGCGAGTATATAACTGATCAATGATACAGGGCAGTAGTCACTCCGAAATAGCATGAGTCGGGTGGCCGTCAGGAAAAATGGAAATAGGCAGTTATGGCAGAATACAACTGTGGCCATTCCGGAAAACAATGATGTCCTGAAAAGAAAATTTAGAGAACTCGATCGAATAATGCGAAATGTTTCTGCGAAAAATGAGAAGGTGCCAGGCATGTGTATTCCAAAAATGAATAAATGCCGAAATTGTAAAATAGTACAACCAAGACGGACAAAGGAAGTCAAAGCTATTGTAAAAGCTAAAGAAAGGGCATACAACAATGAAAACATTAGTGGGAAGATAGAGGATCAGAAAGTTTATGAAAGCATACAGAGAGCAACTATAAAATCATTAAAAGGGGTAAGATGAAATATGAATATCAAAGAGGATAGTATTTTTTTTCGTACAGTATGTTAAAAATAAAAGAAAAATGAGACACTGAGAAATGAGTGACTAAGACATAATAACGGGGCAAGGAGATGGCTCATGAACTGATAAATATTTTACCTGAGTCTTCAGAGTGGAAGGCACTAGCAGTTTGCCTGACGTTGTACTGTGTGAAGGGAGAGAAATGGGTGCAGTTAGTTCTACAAGAGAGAAGGTGTTCAAAAAGCAGTAAAAAGCCCTAAAAGCACATAGGTCACCTGTACCAGAGGAACTTCAATCTACGGTTCTGAAAGAGGTAGCATTAGAGATTGTGGTGGCTCAGAAATGTTTTTTCTTTTCAAAATCTATTGGATTCTCGCATGCTGCCAGAGTGCTGGAATATTAAAAAAATATTACTGCACTCTTTAAAAAAGGAGGAAGGCAGCAGGAAGGAAATTATAGGCCGGTTAGCCTGACCTCGGAGGTTAGAAAGATGCTGGAGTCATGTTTTTAAGAATAAGGTGATGGAGTACTTGGTTACACATAGGCCATGTAGCACAAAGTCAGCAAGGTTTCCTTCAGGGTAAATCCGGCCTGAAAAAGCTGTTGGAATTCTTTGAGGAGTTGACAAGTAGGATAGATAAAGGGGATGCATTGAATGTTCTATCTTTCGACTTTTAGAAGGCCTTTGACAAGGCACCAAACAAGAGGCTGCTTACTAAGTTAAGAACACTTGGTATTACAGGAAAGTTAATAACGTGGTTGCCCGCCAGTGACTAGTGCTATTCCGCAGTGGTCGATGTTGGGACCAGTTCTTCTAATGCTGTATTTAAATATTTTTGATGATGGAATAGATGGCTTTGTTGCCACGTTTACAGATTATACGAAGAATTGTAGAGGGGTTCGTAACGTTACGGAAACGGATAGGCTGCAGAAGGACATACAGATTAGGGGAATGGACAAGAAAGTTGCAAATGAAATACAATGTTGGGAATTTGCGAATTAGAAATAAATGCGCGGACTATTTTCTAAACAGGAATAAAATCTATGATCTGAGATGCAGAGGGAGTTGAGAGTACTTGTGCTGAACATCCTGAATGAAAACTTGCAGATTGAATCGGTGATAAGGAAGAGAAATGCCATGTTAGTTTCCATTTCAAGAGGTTAGAAATATAAGAGCAAGTGTGAGATGTTGTGGCTTTGTAAGACACTGGTGAGGGTTCTCCTTAAGCATTGTGAACCGCTTTGTTCTCCTCGTCTTAGTGAAGATGTGCTGGAATTGGAGAGCGTCAAAGAAGATTCACAAGGATGATTACAAGAATGAAAGTGTTATCGTGCAAGGAATATTTGTGCGCTCTGGGTGTTAAATCGCAGGAATTTAGTCGGATAAGAGGGACATCTCATTGAAAGTTTGGAATTTTGGAAATTCCTGGACAGAGTAGATACTGTAAATACTGTGTTTTATACGTGCTGCTTTAGAATGCAATCACTGTAATTTTACTATCTCAATCAAAGCATGGTCTGCTGGGGAGGATGAGAAAGACGCAAGAAAGATAAATATTTTGTTTCAGTCACAACAGAAAGCAGTGCAACGGGTCACATTGCATCGGATTCAGGCTGCAGAGTTCGATGAGAAAGAGCCTTCGTGAAGAGTGTCTATGTCACTTTCTCAGCCGTGGCTGTTCGTTGGACAGAATGATATCGGGGCCTTTCAGGCACCTTGTTGGTCGCCATATTGAAACAGCATTTTACGTCGTCGTTCGTAAGCACACACCTGCAGCGGAGCTCAGTAATGTGCATTTAACACCTGTCTGCATCTGGGAATATCGGAGAGATCATTCCGGACTGGATTATATTCACTTTCTGTGGTTTAATGGGTATTTTTCCTTCTTTTGCAAAGTAGATGTTTAAGTGGTACAACACGCCCAACCGGTTGAAAGATCAGTGCAGAAAGTAAATTTTGCATCAAAACATATCTATATACATATATCACAATGTACAATGAAATGCAATTACGGCGCGCATCCAAGATACACAAGAAAATCAATGAAGGACCGCACTAATAGGACGGTCAAAACATGCAATGTGTATAACACAACAAACAGTGCAATGTCAAGAGAAATAATAAGGACACACACACACACACACACACACACACACACACACACACACACACACACACACACACACACACACTACCGAAGTGTTTCGGCGCGAATACATTTTCCGTGGATGATGTTCTGCGGAGTTCCTCCTGCGCTTTTTGCGCATTGCTTGAAAATTACAAAATTGGTGTTTCCAGTTGATCATGACGGAATAATTAGACTCAGCATTACAGGGAAATCCCTTTTGCAGTTGAATTGCCATCACGATTAAACCGTTAACCCTGCTTCTCGGTTCTGATAGAACTGCCTAATATTGGAGTATGTTTTCTGTCGGGAAGCGGCCTGGACGAGGGAGGTGCCTGGTGTGAAAAGTGCTCGTCCTTGGCTCGAGAGATTCAAGTATATTTTCAAGCAAAAACTGGCAGTTTTGGCAGTTGGAATGTGCAATCAAGAATTGATTAGCAGTTGAATGGCAATCAAGACTTGAATAGCTCAGCAGAAAACAGCTGATTGGGCAATGGAGGTCAGCTGACCAAGAAGCTTGCAAAACTCAAGCAAATAAAAAGAGGAGCGGCCATTCGGGAAGCGGTCTGGTCGAGGGAAGTGCCTGGTCTTTGGCCAGGGCGTTGATGGAGGAGACTGCGCCACAATTAGAGAGGGTGAAGACATGACCGCTAACCTGATTCAGTGTTCTACGTGCATGATTTGGAAGGTCAGGGACACAGATGGTGCCCCCGGCTCCTACCATTATGGAACGTGTGTCCAGATTCAGCTTCTGAAGGAGCATGTTGCTGCACTGAAGAGTGAAGTAGATGACCTCAGGTTCATCCGGGAAAACGGGAGATTTCTGGACAGGACCTACAGTGAGGTTGGTGCACAGAGGATACCGGAAGAGAGAAGTGGTCGACGATGAGGAAGGAAAATATGCTTGAAGTACAGGAGACCCCGGGGTATATACCTCTCGCAAACTGGTTCACCCTTTTGGAAGTTGTTAGGACAGGAGATACGGCAGTCTAAGAGGCGGACAGGTCTGCGAGCCGAAAATTGGTGCAGAAGCAGAGCCGGGGACTCAGACATCAGGCCGAGCCGTGGTAGTAGGGGGACTCCATAGTGAGAGGTACTGAAAGAGGATTCTGCGGCAATTGGCGAGATTTAAGGATGGTGTGTTGCCTCCCTGGTGCTAGGATCCATGATATCACGGACCGATTGCAGGGAATCCTCAAGGGTGAAGGTGAACAGCCGGAAGTGGTAGTGCATGTCGGTACAAATGACATCGGGAAGAAGAGGAAGGACATTCTGCAGCGGGACTTCAGAGAACTGGGAAGAAGGCTGAAAAGCTGGACTTCCAGGGTGGTTACCTCCGGTTTGCTTCCATTTCCTCGTGCTGGAGAGGGCAGGAACAGAGAGATAATGGATCTGAATGTGCGGCTGAGGAACTGGTGCAGGAAGCAAGGATTTACATTCTTGGACCATGTTCTTGGACCATTCATGGGCTATGTTTTGGGGTAAGGATGAATTGTACAAAACGGAAGGTATGCACCTCAATAATCTGGGGGACTGTATTCTGGCAGGCAGGTTTGCCACTGCAACACAGATGTGTTTCAACTAAGTAGTGTGTGGGGGTGGGGGACTGGATGAACTGGAAATATAAAGAGGGAATTAAAGGGAAATTCAAAATAGAAAAAGCTAAAAAGGACAACAGAATCAATGGAGCAGAAAGCTCAAGAAGAGATCATACAGTGTGGGCAAGTGAAATGAGAATTGATATGAAAGGTGAGGGGACTAACGAATTAAAATTATTATATATGAATTCACGAAATATAAGGAATAAAATAGATGAGCATGAGTCTCAGTTGGAAATTGGCAAGTACGCTGTTGTGCGAATAACAGAGACATGGCTTTAAGCAGACAAGGTCTGGGAAATGAATATTCAAGAATATACGTCTTATCTGAAGGACTTACTGCCAGGCAGATGGGGTGGGGTGGCTCTGTTGGTGAGGAATGATATTTAGTCCCTTGGAGGAGGGGGCACATAGAATCAGACGATGTAGAGTCAGTATGGATAGAACTGAGAAATTCTAAGGTTTTCAGGACCCTAATGGGTGTTATCTACAGGCCCCCAAGCAGTAGTCTGGATGTAGGGTGTAAGTTGAATGAAGAGTTAAAATTGGCATGTCGCAATGGTCATGATACAGTTGTCATGGGGGATTTCAAAATGCAGGTAGACTGGGAGATAGAGGATGGTACTGGACCCCAAGAAAGGGAGTTTGTGGAGAGCCTCCGAGATGGATTCTTCTAACAGCTTGTACTGAAG
This sequence comes from Hypanus sabinus, assembly GCF_030144855.1. Lineage (NCBI taxonomy): Eukaryota > Metazoa > Chordata > Chondrichthyes > Myliobatiformes > Dasyatidae > Hypanus > Hypanus sabinus. The sequence goes on from NW_026780961.1 coordinate 219,895, forward strand.
ACTACCAGGGAAGAGGCAATTCTAGATTTAGTGTTGTGCAATGAACCGGATTTTATCAGAGACCTCGAGGTAAAGGAGCCACTGGGAGGTAGTGACCGTAATATGTTTTAACCTACAATTTGAGAAAGAGAAGGGAAAATCGGATTTGTCAGTATTACAGTTGAACAAAGGGAACTGTGGAGCTATGATGGTGGAGCTGGCAAAAAAATAATGGAACAATACTCTAGCAGGGAAGACAGTGGAACAACAATGTCAGGTATTTCTGGAAATAATGCAAAGGGTGCAGGATCAGTTCATTCCAAAGAGGAAGAAAGATCCTAAGTGGAGTAAAAGGCCCCCGTGGCTGACGAGGTAATTAAAGGACAGTATTAAAAATATGAGAGAAGAAGTACAATATAGCAAAGATGAGCGGGGAACCGGGTGAGTGGGAAGCTTTTAAAGAGCGATGGAAGATGGCAAATAAGGTAATACGCTTAAAAAAACAGATACGAATGTAAACTAGCCAAGAATAGAAAAGATGATAGTAAAAGCTTCTTTAGGTATGTGAATAGCAAATAAAATAGTTAAGACCAAAATTGGGCCATTGATGACTGAAACGGTCGAATTTATTATGGGGAACAGGGAAATGGCAGATGAGTTGAACAGGTTCTTTGGATCTGTCTTCACTAGGGGAGAGACAAACAATCTTGCAGATGTAATGGTGGTCAAAGGGACTAGGATAGTATTTGTACTGAAGGAAATTTATATTAGGCAAGAAGCCATGTTGGATAGACTCTTGAGTCTGAAGGCTGTTAAGTCCCCGGGACCTGGTGGTCTGCATCCCAAGGCACTTAACGAGGGGGTTCTAGAAATTGTGGACCCATTGGTAATCATTTCCCAATGTTCTATAGAATCAGGAACAGTTCCTGCTGACTGGAGAGTGGCTAATGGTGTCCCACTTTTCAAGAAAGGATGGAGAGAGAAAACAGAGAATTATGGACCGCTTAGTCTGACGTCAGTGGTGGTAAAGATGCTGGAGTCAATTATAAAAGAGGAAATTACAACACATTTGGATAGCAGTAGAAGGATCAGTCCAAGTCAGCATGGATTTACGAAGGGAAAATCATGCTTGACTAATCTTCTGGAGTTTTTTGAGGATGTATGTAAATTGACAAGGGGGAGCCAGTGGATGTAGTGTACCTGGACTTTCAGAAAGCCTTTGATAAAGTCCCACATAGGAGTTAGAGGGCAAAATTAGGGCACATGGTATTGGGGGCAGAGTCCTGGCATGGATTGAAAATTGGCTGGCTGACAGGAAACAAAGGGAAGCGATTAATCGGTCCCTTTCGGAAAGGCAGGCTGTAACCAGTGGGCTACTGCAAAGTTCGGTGCTGGGACCGCAGCTGTTATCAATATATATTAATGATTTAGATGAAGGGATTAAAAGTAACATTAGCAAATTTGCCGATGACACAAAGCTGGGTGGCAGTGTGAAATGTCAGGAGGATGTTATGAGAATGCAGGGTGACTTGGACACGCTAGGTGAGTGGGTAAATGTATGCCAGATGCAGTTTAATGTGGATAAGTGTGAGGTTATTCACTTTGGTGGAATGAACAGGAAGGCAGATTACTATCTAAATGGAGTCTATTTACGAAATGGGGAAGTACAAAAAGTTCTAGGTGTTCTTGTGCATCAGTCAATGAAGGAAAGCATACAGGTACAGCAGGCCGGGAAGAAAGATAATGGCTTGTTGGCCTTCAAAACAAGGGGAGTTGAGTATAGAGTAAAAAGGTCTTTCTACAGCTGACCAGGGCCCTCGTTAGACCCCACCTGGAGTATTGTATGCAGTTTTGGTCTCCAAATTTGAAGAAGGACATTCTTGGTATTGAGGTAGTGCAGCGTAGGTTCACAAGGTTAATTCCTGGAATGGCGGGACTGTCATATGTTGAAAGATTGGAGCGACTGGGCTTGTATACACTGGAACTTAGAAGAATGGGAGGGCATCTGATTGAAACATATACGATTATTAAGGGATTGGACATGCTGGCGGCAGGAAGCATGTTCCCGCTGATGGGTGAGTACAGAACTAAAGCTCACAGTTTAAGAATAAGGGGTAGGCCATTTAGAACAGAGATGCGGAAAAACATTTTCACCCAAAGAGTGGTGGATATGTGGAATGCTTTACCCCAGAAGGTAGTGGAGGCTGAGTCTCTGGATGTATTCTCGAGAGAATTAAATAGAACTCGTAAAGATAGTGGGGTCAATGCATATGGGGAGAGGGCAGGAACGGGGTACTGATTGTAAACGATCAGCCATGATCACAGTGAATGGCGGTGCTGGCTAGAATCTAGAATGCCCAAATGGTCTTCTCCTGCTCCTATTGTCTATTTTTTTTCGGATGGATGTTCACCCATCTGAACGATAAAGGCAGCAATGTGAGTCATGTTATTTTATTTATCCGTGCTTTTACACCATAAAGCCGGTTTTACTAGGTGTAACCTCACGGAAATTCAGGTAGATACTCCACTATTGTCCCCTATTACTGACCACATGTTCTGATGGACACAGAAAATGAGGTTACAGAGCTGTTTTTCAAACGCACAGGCAGCTCAGTGGACAGTCCATTCCCCATTCCTGTTCACCAAATACCTCGGACTTCCTAATGCAACCCGGAGTCCTGCCACCCACAGATTCGTCCGCTGTGGGCTGTATCAGACGTGGTAAGAGGGTGAGTACGGAAGAGTGGTACTGTGTGCTGAATCACCTGTTGCTCAACATCATGAGCACGAAAGAGTTGGTGTTGAAGATGAGGAAGGCGAAGACGCCCTGCATTCCCATCTGCATCAGGCAATAGATGTGAAATTCGTCTGGCACTACACATACTTGAGAAATCTCCAGGGACTGCACGGGACTAAAACTACAGAGGCCCTGTGCTTTTTTGGAAGTTCTTGCAGTTTACATGATAATAGCTACTCCGTCTGCTCCTTTTATAACCCGTCCATTTCTTCGCCCTCTTTCTTTCTTTTACATCGGTTCTCCTCTCTGCTACATCCATGGAAGGTATTCACCACGTGCCTCAGTATTGACTCCGATTTGCCCTTCACTGATCATCTGACAAACTGAGCAATTTCACCCCATAACTGACGTCCCACTGTCGTATTTCTGCACTGAGTATCTCGACATCACGATAGGGTCTTCCTGTGAGCGCTTCGGTTCAGCGCATGCGTACATCTCTGTGCATGTCATTGGAAAATAAACCCGGAATCTAAATGTTGTGTCTTATTTACAGTGGAAATGCAGTTCAGATTGTCAAATGTGTAAAGGCAACCTCACTATCAACAATTCTACCTATGGTCATGGTTGGTAGAAAGATAATAAAGACAGATGTTCTGTCGGTTTATGCAATTAAACCAATTCGCGGGTCATGCCTAGGACTATTGTATTACTTTGCTTCATACCAGTGCGAACTTTCATGGGGCCCGGTTTGCTGTGAGGTACAACCTCAATCTGCCGCACATACAAAATGCAGGCAGAACACGGTCGCTCAGGAGGCATGTGTTGAAATAAATAAACTGTTGATGTTACGTGCCGGGACCCTTCAACAGCCCTGGAAAAAGGTAGACGCTGCCTGTATAAGGAGGTTTGCGGATGGGGGAGGACGACAGCCTTGAAGGTGGTAGGTGTTTCTAGAAGGTGAAACTCGATTGTGCAGGGTGGGGCACGAGGTAAGTGCTGGAATGTGATATGGAAAAGGCAAAGGCCTGGAGGAGGAATCTAATCGGGGTGGAGAGTGTATCGTGAGAGAAAGGGAAGGAAATTGTGCAGCCGCGGGAGGTGATAGGCAGCAGGAGAGAAGCATAGGAAGCCAGAACGGGAAATGAAGAAGAGCGAAAGTGGAGTGGAAATACTGGAAGACGGAGATATCCATCTTCATGCAGTGAGATTGGAGGTAACCCGAACGGAATATAAGGTGTTAGACCTCCAGCCTGAGAGGGCATCATCATGGCAGAATAGGAGGAAGTGTTCCGAAATGCCGGATCGGGAATGGGGATACACACTGAAGTGGTTGGCCACTGAGAACTCCCGCTTTTTGTTGACGGAACTGAGGTACTCGATGAAGTGATAATTCATTTGAAGGAGGGTCTCGGCCATAAACGCCAACTGTTCGTTCAATTCCATCGATGCTGCCTGACCAATGGTGTTACTTCAGCATTTTATGTGTGTTGCAGTTAATTACATTCGCAGTTTCCGTGCGTTCAGTACCTCAATGCAACAGAGCATTCCAATGAGAGTAGAAGATTGATCAATGATTACTAAATCTGTGCATCTGAACAAGATCTACTATAACAATCATGAAACCCGGTGTGAGCCGGGGAATGGTTTACAGCGGTATTCACTGAATTCGTAAATCGTCATTCTTTCGTCTTTGTAATTTTGCAATTTCGTCTTAGGCTATCCATATTCATCACCCTTGGGATTTGACTTGAACTACATCATGTTTATTCATCCCAGCTGTTGGAAGACAAGTCAGCCTTGTGTAATATTAAATATTCACCGTGCTGGAGCGAGTATCAATCAACGACCGTGGAGATTGATCAGCACAGAGTTTCTTCAGCGAGATCGTGGGCAGCTGGAAGACAGGCTGAATCTCACTCAGCATGTTTGAAACTATTTTCCGTGTGAGAAAGATATATTACTTGATCATTGTTGAATCATTGAATCATTGAACGTTGAAAATTACTTGATCATAGAAAGCAAAGGTTAGCAGTGAATGGGTGTTTCTCGGGCTGTCTGGAGGTGACTAGTGGGGTACCACGGGGCTCTGTATTGGGACCACAGCTCTTTACGATTTATGTCAATGATTTAGATGAGGGCATTGAAAACTATATCAGCAAGTTTGCTGACGATACTAAACTGGGTGGCAGTGTGACATGCGAAGAGAACGTTAGGAGAATACAGGGAGACTTGGATAGGTTGGGTGAGTGGGCAGATACTTGGCAGATGTCATTCAATGTGAATAAGTGTGAAGTTATCCACTTTGGAAGCAGGAACAAGAGGGCAGAGTATTGTCTGAACGGTGTAGAGTTAGGTAAGGGAGAAATGCAAAGAGACCTAGGAGTCCTAGTTCACCCATCAATGAAGGTGAATGAGCAAGTGCAACAGGCAGTGAAGAGGGCAAATGGAATGTTGGCCTTTGTTACAAGGGGAATTGAGTACAAGAGCAAGGATGTCCTTTTGCATTTGTACAGGGCCCTGGTGAGACCACACCTGGAATATTGTGTACAGTTTTGGTCTCCAGGTTTAAGGAAGGGCATTCTGGCAATTGAGGAAGTGCAGCGTAGATTCACTAGGTTGATTCCTGGGATGGCAGGGCTGTCTTACGCAATGAGATTGGAGAGATTGGTCTTGTACACGCTGGAATTGAGGAGATTAAAAGGGGATCTGATTGAAACGTTTAAGATAATTAAAGGATTTGATAGGATTGAGGCAGGAAATATGTTCCAGATGTTGAGAGAGTCCAGTGCCAGAGGGCATGGATTGAGAATAAGAGGTCATTTATTTAAAACAGAGTTGAGGAAGAGCTTCTTCTCCCAGAGAGTTGTGGAGGTGTGGAATGCACTGCCTCGGAAGACGGTGGATGCCAATCCTCTGGATGTTTTCAAGAAGGAGCTGGATAGATATCTGATGGATAGGGGAATCAAGAGATATGCGGACAAGGCAGGGACTGGGTATTGATAGTGAATGATCAGCCATGATCTCAGAATGGCGGTGCAGACTCGAGGGGCCGAATGGTCTACTTCTGCACCTATTGTCTATTGCCGTCATCGGTGTTCTTGGTAAGATCAGAAGCGAGCTAACTTTTGCGGTTCTGTGTACATGGTCTTTGATGACCGACAGCGTTGTGATGCCCCTGCATCAGCGAGTGCGGTACATGCTCTGGGAAGAAATTCTGCCTTCGTTCGAACGTTCCCTTGCAGTTTAAACCGTGGCCTCGGCTGAAAGTAAACTGGCCGTTGTCAAAGTTGCAGTGTGGATGATCAGCGAGGTGGTTTCATTCTGTAAATTCATAGCAGTCCGATTTGATTTAATAATGCAAAGCTACTTTCAAAGTAAACTCCCGTCATTCCCTGCGCTCCACACCTTTACTGGCCTCTTTATCCGAATCAATGGCGCAGTATGTTTTGATATAAACTTAAAGATGTTGCTCTGTATTTTAAGAAACTGCTGCAACTTTGAAGGAAATGCGGAAACGAATACAAGTTGAATGTCAGGGTATCGCGGTACACATCACATCTGAGTCAAACACCAAACCATTGGGATTTTCGAAAATTGGAAACTGGTCTGTGTGCGTTTTAGTGCACCAATGTTGCTTCCACGCCCTATTGTCTGTCAAATGAAAAGACAGTTAAGCGCCAACCCAGCTCAGTTAGATGTCAGACAGGGTAAGGATCATGCGATATTCCGCTCTGGAACAATGAGCATTCAGGCTTTGGCAATAGTGCTGTAATAATTTGGAAGTATTCCTGAAAGAGGCCGATATTTGAACCACTTATGTTGTCTTTCTTTTGCAAATTGAATGGATTATACACTAACCTGCAAAAATTCGGAAAATTCCACGGGCGAGCCAATATATTTAAAAGCAAAAAATGAAACTTTCAGGTAGGATTTATTGACATACGGCGGAAGTTGCCGGGGCATCCTGGCTTTGCACATCAGTCGCAAGCTTGCTGGTGGTGGAGTTAGATTTATTTTCCCAGAGCGCCCTAGTTTATACATTTACAACGCCTCCTCCCACAAACAGTGCCCCTCCGCCGGTAACGAGTACCGTACCCTTTCAACCAGCATGCACTCGCTTGAAGCAATCTGTGACTCCCACTTTACGCTTTTAATCATCCAATAATTGAACGTTGAGAAAAGTTTTGTCGCTCACAATTTCAGACTTATCTCCGCCCCGCGACCAAAGGAGAGGCGAGACAATAATTCACTCATTCTTTTCGTCGTTGCCCCAGTGAATTTAGTGGCGATTGTGATCCTGTCCGGGGGAAAATGTGGCCTCTCCACCTGCACCACTCGCTACGTGGTGGCCATGGCAGCAGCGGATCTACAAACCATCATCTTTGAGGTCCTACTGTGGCGGGTCAGTTATTATTACTTCCCCGGATCTTCCCTGGACATCACCCCGGTGTGTAGTGTCATCTCCTCCCTGGGAGAAACAGCCACAGACTGTTCTGTCTGGTTCACTGTCGCTTTCACGTTTGATCGGTTTGTCACCATCTGTTGTCTGAATCTGAAAGCAAAGTATTGCACCGGGAAAACAGCGGCTGTGCTTCTGAAAACCACCGGCGTTCTGCTCTATTTTAAAAATGTGCCCAAATTCTTTGCGTATAGTCCTGTGAAACTGACTGGCAATATACCCTGGGACTGCATTCCAAAGCCGGGCTACTACACGTGTCCCGGACGGGTGGGATATAGATGGGTCTCTACCGTTCTAACCCCGTTACTCCCATTCGTGTTAATACTACTGTTAAATGTTCTGACAGTCAGACATATTATAGTTACTAGTCGCGTCAGTAAGGGGCTGAGGGGTCAGAGCAAGACGGAGAACCGCAGTGACCCGGAGATGGAGAGCAGGAGGAGGTCTGTGATCTTACTTCTCACCATCTCCGGAAGCTTCATCACCCTGTGGTCGGTGAAAGTTGCCGAGTTACTTTATAACACAATTGCTGGGTTGGATCAGAATTATTTCAACGTTTCGGAGTACATATTTCAACAATCCGGGAACATGCTTGTGATATTAAGTTGCTGTACAAACACATTTATTTATGGGGTAACTCAGTCCAAGTTCAGAGAGCAGTTCATCAGCGCAGCGAAATATCTGCTCACGTCAACTGTTCAACTAATTCATAAATAAAATATTTATGTTGTTTTTAGAGGCGATCGCAGTGTTTTCCACCTTGACACCACAGAACTGGCGGTCCTCGGAGAACGTGCCAGGGGTGGGTGTGAATCAAGCCGGTTTAGAGCCCGAGCGGGACAGAGCACATGCAGACCCTTCGGCATCTGCAGCCCGCGACGTCCCCCTCCTAGCAAATATTAAACCCCCGCTACCTTTTACTTGTTTACACTAATTTTCCGCTTCTGTCGCCGCCACACCCCTTTTGACGATGAAACCTGAACCCCATCCTAATGCTCATCGGTCAAATGACCTACAAAGCCGTTGCTTCGCGGCGACGGAGAGGAAGCAGAGCACCTGACAGAAATATTGGCGTCACAAGGAGACCGAGGCGGAATTTACACGGAACGCGCCACAGATCAGATCGGACCTGGTCCATACTCATAGTGAGAAAACAGCGCTGCAAAGTGATTCAGATTATTGTGTACATCTTCGGCACGTCCTCCAACTCGCTATGAGCAGTCAGCATCCTCGTGTACATACACCTTAACTTCGACTGTGAGCATACCTGCTTCGAGTGACTTTGTATCAACTTTGTGATGTATTCATCTGCACAGGGAATAGCTCAACATGCCACAACTATCATCTGCAAAAAGTTTACTTCTGAAGTTTTCTTGCATGAAACTTTGATGAAGCAGCATTTATTACTCATTTCTTTGAGCGCTTTTAGGAAGTAGCTTAGAATTTCAATGTAGAATCTGTCAACAGACACTTGGGAAAGGATTTTAGAGAAGGGTGAATGGTTAATTCAGACGGTCAAATTGCACGGTAAAGACCATTGCACCACTGTGTGTAGAAGCAGAATTGGGCTATATTTTCTGTCGAGCTCTTCCACGTTTCTTTCATGGGTGAATCATCCTCAACCCAATCTCTTTCCATCGCCCAGAAACTCTTAGAACTATACAAACTCCGTGTCTTCACTGCATCCAAAGCCTCTACAATGTCTTTGTCATCAAATTAGAATCTGCTTCAAATAAATTCCAGCACTGCATTTGTCCTCGTTAATGCCAAAATAACTTGCGAGGTAGCCATCAGGAAATCAGGAGCAAAGACATAACTCCATATGCATCTCTTATTTCCGACTTTTCTCCTCGGTTAAAACTTGCTACACATAAGTCTTTCGTTCCAAAATGCTTCATCCACACCTTCCTACGCTGTATTCCACATGTCACTTATTTCCCCACGATTTCAAAGTGACTGCTCTGCCGGCGACATTAATTGTATCTGCGGGCGAATCCCGCCCAGCTGAATCCCATCCAATAGCTGACTCCCCACCGTTGAAAAACTCGTCTACCCTTGCGTATCTCTGCCTCCTTCATGTAATGGCACATCTTTAGATATCTATCGGACTTTCGAAACATTAACGTTTGATAAGGAGGGCACAAAGTTTTCTGCAGAGGCCGCAATGATCTCTGATCTTGTTTCCTATAATATCCCGGGATACAGATACTATCCGAGGATATCCGTGAAGAACTTCAACACTTCATCCATTATAATGTTGATTTGCCACCGATAGAACAGTCCCCTGCGGTGACTCACAAACCTATGTCAGTCCCACGAATAAATGTAGATGAGATATATTCATTTAACACTACCATCATTCTTTTGACATAGATCACTTCTGAGGCTAGCGGTGTCTATTTCACACCCACACCCTACACCCAAACATGTATTTACCCATTTACTTCCCAGATGCAGTATATAAATGTGCAGGACGGTGCAAAATTCATTGTTGTTCGTTTTCACGCCTAGATGCGCATTGGTCGACATTTTGCCGTTTCCGCATCAATTTCGGATTGCAATGAATTTCCTCCTTTCCAAAACTATCGATTCGCACCTTGGAATATCCATACAACTCCATTTATTTTCTTTATGCTCAGGATTAATAGGAACACGTAACTTTGCAAAACAAGCCCACTTCTTTCCTAGTTCATTTGCAAAGGTTCCCGCCTCGAAAAGTGTTCTTGTCATCCGAGAAGTGTGTTTGTTAAAAAAACATTTGATTAACATTGCACCAGATTAACAATCTTCATAAGTCTGGTCCAACAATATGATGCTTTTCTCAGAGGATTTATGAATTGAGCAGAGCTTACGGTATCGTAAATGTAAGGCATTAATTACCTGCCGCTTTTCGTATCCAAATGCACTCTACAATTACACTATTATTTCCGTGATTCTTATCTCCAGCCACAATGCTTTAACTACCAACCAGTTACTTGCCTGACTATCTCAATACTCACCGTCGGAACTGGGACAAGAGATAACGGTGCCACATTCAAATGCAGAGAATGAGGATGTGTTGAAGGCAAACGCGGCTTGGGTATTGATTCAGACAGATCAAAGTAGCGTTTACTTAGTCATTCGTTACGGGTACTCTCCTACCGGCGTGGACTCAGCACAAGTGTTCCTCATCCCAATCACAGAAGCTGCCTTTGGTTTCCCTAACGTATGTATACTGAGAGGGCAGCGGACCAAATGGCCTCCCGCGGTCCGAAACATCCATCTCCTACTTTTATTTACACCAAGTTCCCGTTCTCGTCACCGCCACATCCCTTTGGATAACAACTCAGCGGCTCAGGATCTGAGGACATTCGAGACCAAATCGGCAGAAATGCAACTCACTCGTCACTTCAGTCATTTTGCAGAAGACGGAAATGAAGTCTACCGAAACCTGCAGTAAACCTTGCGCAAGTCCTTCGCTTTGGAGAAGCATTTAACACTGCAGACCTCGGGAATTCTGATAATCGTCTTTGCGAATTTCTATGGAGAACCTCAGTGCGTTATCTCCTTCTGGGAAAGAATGTCATCTCGCCTCCTGATTTCTAATAAATTTCCATCCGAGGAAACTGCATGTGGAATATCCTCTGCATTCACTCCGGTACAATCGCATATTTATTATTATGTATTTAAATCAGTAAAGCCTGAGCTGTCGAGATTGACAAGCACACTCTTACTCAATCGCCAGGAACTTGCGGACTATTCCAGTGGTGTTTAGTATTGTGGCTTTCAGGAAATCTGCACAGACGTTGCCGCAGAACGAATTGTGCACTGTTATTGTGTAGTGACATTCGGATGGAACCAGTTGTAGGTATTAAAATCGGGAAAATGTATACACTGTCCGTGTACCATAGACTTTAAATTTCCTGTTTTATTTCCGCATTTTTCTAGTTTTTCTCCTTTTTCATTTCTGTACTTCTGTATTCAAATCGATATATTCATTAAATATATTGTTTTTCTTTTGCTTCAATATCCTGTAATATTATATCCAGACGTTTATCATGTATTACCCTATATGTAATAATGGATCAGTTGCAATATACTTGTAAGGCTGTGATGATAATACTGGAGCAGGATTGTCTTTTCGCAATGTAACATGTCATTCTGAGTGGATTTTGTTGACTGTCCTGTACCACTTTATTTTGCCTGTGTAATACACATGGAATTAATCTGTTGCAGGCTGATGGAAAGTGTTGGATAGTTTCCAGTTTCTCTTTGCATTTTATTGTCTATTTGTTTCTTTGTTTCTTTGTTTATTTATTTTTTTATTTACTTTTGTAATTGCAGTTAATTTTCTTCTGCACACTGGATGTGTACCGCAGTTTGTATCGTCTTTCATTGATTCTACAATGGTTACCATATTTACGGAATATGTCAGCCGGAAAGCGTTCTACAGATATTCTAACTAATAGGTACTTTGATCATAAATTGACTTTGAAAGTCAATTGGGTGTATGGTCAGCTCTGCTTAAATTCATCCGGGAAAATTAGCTTGTTATATTCTCAATAGCTTTTGTATATCCTCACTATGAACTACTGTAAATTTCTCCACAATCAGGAGTGAATGTTTTCTCTTCACCTAATTTAATCTTTTACAACGTATTCATATTCCAGAAGCTCGAGATGCCAACCGTATGTATTCATTAGCCACATCTCCACAGTCAAGTAACGGTAATAGTTACAATTCGCAAACAACTCATTTCAGGAGATTCACTGGTCAAACTGTCTCAGTGATAAAGACGTTAAGTCAGTAGTGTTAGCAATACCGCTAAAAGCCAGTAAGTGCAATAATATTTAGGAAATACAATGACAAATCATGGCTTTGTCTTAGATTACACTTTACCAGAACATAGAATTTAGAAGATAGAAATTATAATTTCTATAATGTTTCTATACGGCCACAACGTTATGCCGACCAAGTAGACTACGCTAGAAATTGTCTGGAATTCCCGTAGTGCATAGCCCTCTATAATTCTCAGCTCTTTGTCCCTATCTAAGAGGCTCTTAAAAGACTCTATTGCACCCGCTTCCACCACTGCGGCCGGCAGAGCATTCCACGCACACATCATTCTCTGCGTGAAAAAGAATCTCCCTGACGTCAGGTTTAAAAAGAAGACCATCATATCCAGCGGGCAGCGGAGATAGAGAGAAGAGTGATAGGGCTTTGGGTCAAAAAGGCTTACCCGGTAACGGGACGAGGTGAGGTACTTTTACCTGTGTTAATTGCGGAAACGAAATATGTGTGTGAAGCCGGTGTTCTATGCTCGGTGTCAGATGTGGAAAGTCCTGGAGTCTCCCATCCTCCCGGACGGCCAGAGCTGCACCCGATGTGTCGAGCCGATGCAGCTCAATGAACGTCGCCTGGTTACGGAGACCGTGTAGGTGACAGAAAGGAGTTATTGGCAGTTAGTCTCACCGGGCCACAGGATGGGTAATAGTCATGAGAGGGAAGGGGAAGTGTCAGCTACTAGGGAGTACCCCTGTGGCTGTCCCGCTTTACAATAAGTACTCCTGTCTAAGGACTGCTGGAGGGGACAGACTACCGAAGGGAAGTAACAGTGGTAGTGTCTCTAGACCAGAGTTTGGCCCTGTTGCTTAGAAGGGTAGGGAAAGGAAGTGAAAGGAAGTTGTAATAGGGGACTATAGTTAGCGGGTTAGACAGACGATTCTGTGGACGCAGGAGAGAAACTGCGTGGTTTCTCTGAGTGGTAGATCGACTCACAGGTGCCAGGGTCCAAGATATTCAGCATTGGGAGGGAATATAGCCAGAGATCGTGGTACATATTGGTACCAATGGCATAAAAGTAAAGGGAAGAGCTCCTAAAAACAGACGATAGGGAGCTGGGAAGGAAATTGAGAAGCAAGACCCCAAAGGTAGTAATCTCGGGATTACTGCCTGTACTACGCGACAGTGGTCATAGGAATAGAATGAGGTGGAGGATAAATGCATGTTTCACTGATTGGAGCAGGGGGCAGGGATTCACATTTCAGGATCATTAGGACCTCTTTTCCGGCAGGTTGACCTTTATAAAAAAGGACGTGTTGCACTTGAATCCCAGGAGGACCTGTGTCCTGGCAAGGCGGTTTGATAAGGCTACCGGCGAGAGTTTAAACTAGAATTGTTGGTCGGTGGGAACCGAACTGAAGAGACTGCGGAAGAGGCAGAAGGCTCACAAGTAGAGAAAACTTGGAGAAAGTGTGTGAGGGAGGATAGGTGATAGAAAAGGGACGCGCTCAGATCGACGGTTTGAGATGTGTCTATTTTAACGCAACGAGTATTGTGAACAAAGCAGATGAGCTTAGAGCGTGTATCAGTACTTGAAGCTAAGATGTTGTGGAGATAATAGAGATTTAGATGGTTCAGTGGCAGGATTGATGATTTCAAGTGCCGGGTTTTAGATGTTTGAGAAAGGACAGGGAGTAAGGCAGTAATGGTGGAGGCGTGGCACTGCTGATAAGAAATAGTTTCACGGCTGCAGACAAGGTGGACTTCATGAAGGAATTGTCTACTGAGTTTCTGTGGATGGAAGTTATTAACAGGAAGGGGTCAATAACTCTGCTAGGTGCCCTTGTATAGGCGCCAAATAGTAACAGGGATATCGAGAAGCAGATAGGGAAATAGATCCTGGAAATTTGTAAGAGTTGTCGTGGTGGGAGATTTTAATTTCCCAAATATCGATTGGCTTATCCCCAGAGCAAGGAGAGTAGGTGGGATGGAGTTTGTAAGGTGTGTTCAGGAAGATCTTTTGACTCAATATGTATGTCAACCTATAAGAGGTGAGAATGTACTTGATTTGGTATTGAGAAATCAATCTGGTCAGCTGTGAGATCTCTCATTAGGAGAGCGTTTTGGATACAGTGATCATAACTCAAGTCAAGTCTGTTTTTATTGTCATTTCGACCATAACTGCTGGTACACTACATAGTTAAAAACGGGACAAAGTTTTCAGGACCATGGTGCTAGATGAAACAATACAAAAACTACTCTGAGCTACGTAAAACAACACAGAAATACTACAGTAGACTACAGACCTACCCAGGACTGCATGAAGTGCTCAAAACTGTACAGGTACTACGATGAATAATAAACAAGACAATTGGGACAGTAGCGGGCAGTAAGTTGGTGTCAGTCCAGACTCTGGGTATTGAGGAGTCTGATGGCTTGGGAGAAGAAACTGTTACAAATTCTGGTCGTGAGCTATACTATCTCCCTTACAATAGCTTGATAGGAAGAGATAGGAATTGACAAGTTAGTAAAGCATTTTATTGGAGTAAGGGGAATTATGAGGCACAGGCAGGAACGTGGAAGCTGAAATTAGGAACAGATGGGGAAAGGTACGGAAGAAATGTGTCAAATATTCAGGGGATATTTGAGTGGAATTCTGCATAGGTACGTTCCAATGAGACAGCGTAGTAATGGTAGGGTACAGGGTCCGTGATGTAGAAAAGCCGTAGTAAATCTAGTCAAGAAGAAAAGAAAAGCTTAAGAAAAGTTCAGAGAGCTTCGTAATCATAGAGATCTAGAAGATTATAAGGCTAAAAGGAAGGAGCTTAAGTAAGAAATTAGGAGAGGCAGAAGGGTCCATGAGAAGGCCTCGGCGGGCAGGATTAGGAAAACCTCTAAGGCATTTTACAAGTATGTGAATAGCAAGAGGATTAGATGTGAAAGTATAGGACTCATCAAATGTGACAGTGGGAAAGTGTGTATGGAACCGGAAGAAATAACAGAGGTACTTAATGAATAATTTACTTCAATATTCACTGTGGAAGAGCATCTTGGTGATTGTAGTGATGACGTGCAGCAGACTGAAAAGCTTGAGAATGCAAATATTAGCCAAGAGGATATGCTGGGGCTTTTGGAAAGCATCAACTTGGCTAAGTCGTCGGGGCGGAGAAACCAGGAATGGTACAAGAGTGTATGTTTGTCCATGAGAACTCGCGTGTGTTACCTTGTTCACTCTAATGAATGCAGACCTTTCTGTGCACACTGAGGTGCGGTGGCTGGGGTCGACAGGTCTGCAACTAAATCGTTGCATCAAATCGTTATATCAAAAAAACGAAGAACGTCCTATCTCTTCCTATCAAGCTATTGTAAAGGAGATAGTGTAGCTCACGACCAGAAATACGGTAATTTACTCTAAACGTTACACATCCATGAAGCGTATTTCCTTCGCACTTGATTCGCCTGACATGGAAAATTTGCTTCAATACTGAACAAATGTATGCCACTGATAACTTTTAAACTAATGTACGATTCACCTTTCCCTCCTTCAGTTCAGTGAGAGAATGACAAATCATCCGCTGCTATCTGAAAAGTTCCATGTTCGGCAACTTCATGGTGAAAGCATCGGCTCCACTGTAATCACACGCATTACCTATGTGGATCAGAATCAGTACCAAACTCTAATCGAACCATTATTATCGATGAGTCCATCATGACCTTTCCCATCAGTGGAGGCAGGTATTCGGACTGTATTGTACACCATATTATTAATCCGCATCGCCACCATCATTGATGTTTGAAATTCAATTTCCTTGTCCGTCTCTACGTCAGCACTCTCGAGAATTCCGTCCCTCTGTGAATATCCCAGCCCAGCTCACGCATGGAAGGTAATCATCTCGTACCTCAATACTGACCCCTGTCTATCCTTCGGTAACTATCTGACAAAATGACCAATTGAATCCCATAAGCAATAACGCATTGTGGTACGACGGCATGGAGCCTCTAGACACAGTGAATGGTTCTACTTATGACCATTTAAATACATAAACACATCGAAGTAACACGTCAGCGCAAAAGAAAAGACAGAAAATATAACGTTGCGTTATATATACAGTGAAAGTGCAGCTCAGATTGTCAAATACGTTATTACGACTCTCTGACAACAAGGCTAACAATTTTGTTCATCTGCCGAACTATAGTCATTATTGGTACAAGTGTAATGAACACAGATGCTCTGTCGGATTAAGCATTTGCAACAATCCGAGGGTCCTGTACACGGTGATTGAAGTACATTGCTTCATGCCCGTGTGAACATTGACGGCCACTGGTCTAGTACGTGAAAGAATGCATGTGTATCATTTGAATGCACATACAAACACCATTGGGGTTCTCAGCAGGTCCGGCAGCATTTACAGAAATGAATAAATAGAAGATGTTTCGGGCCAGGACCCTTCGTCGGGGGTGAAAAGGAAGGAGGAAGATATTAGAAGAAGTACCTTGGGGGAGGGGAGCAGCACAAGCTAGAAGTGGATAGGTGAAGTCTCATGAGTGGGGAAGGGGGTTAAATAACAGGCTGGGTGGAGGTAAGTCAAATAAAAGCAAGGGTCCGCAGAAGAAGGAATCTGATAGGAGAGGAGTGTGGATCCTGGAAGAATGGGAAGGAGGAAGTGCAGTACATGAAGGTCACAGACTGGTCAGGAAAAGTGATGATATGCCAGTGCAGGGAAACGAACAAGGGGAAACTATCGGTAGTCGGAGAAATCAATGTTCCTGCCATCAGATTGGAGGACACCTAGACGGAATTTGAGGAGTAGCTCATCCAGCCTGAGGGTAGCCTCTTCGTGGCACACGGGAAGACCATTGACCGACAGTCCGACCGGGAATGGGAATAGAAACTGAGATGATTGGCTACTGAGAAATTACGCTTCAATCGATGGAGCTGAGATGCTCGACACAGAATTAATTACTTTGATGAAGGGTCTGGTCCGGAGTGGTCGACAGATTAATCACGTTCAAAGATGTTGCCTGAACTGTTGAGTTCGTCCAGAAATTTGCGGTTGTTGCAGTTAAACTGATTAACGGTTTGCATGCGTTCAGTATCTGCGTAACCCTGGCTGCGATATTAGTTTAAGGCTCTTCACTAAATTACAGGAGCGTGATAATAACATATTCGTCTTTATATTTCTTTTGCAAGATCTATAACAGAGACAATTCCCAGAATGAAACAGAGCAGCCGAATGGCGTTGTCTCATTGGTCTATCATTACAAAGTCTATGGATTCTCGGAATTGACAAAACCATGAATAATAATTCTGAAACCGGGAGGTGAGCCTAAGAATATTTAGTAACAACATTCACTGAATTCTCAAATCATCATTTCTTCTTATTTGAGATTTTGCAACTTTTTGTCAACCTTCCGCATCACAACTGGGATTATATTTCAGTGACGTCATGGTTATTTCTTTACCCCAGCTGTTGGAAGGCACGTCAGCCTTGTGCAGTATTGGATATTCAGCGTGCTGGGTCGAGTATAAATGAATGACCGTGGAAGTTCAGCTGCTTAGAGTTTCTTCGTCAGGATTATATGCAGCTGGAAGTCAGGCAGGATCTCACACAGAATGTTTGAAGCATTGTACCTTGTGGGAAAGATATATTACTTGACCATTGCCATTATTGGTGTTCCTGGTAAGAACAGAGACGAACTAACAACTGTTTTTCTGTGAGAGCGGTATTTGGACTCACTCAGTTACCGACAGTGTTATGATGGGGTTGTATCAGTGAGAGTGGAGCCGGCATTGTGATAAAACCGAGCAACACACACAAGATGCCAGTGGAACGCAGCAGGCAGCATCTATAACTGACGAAGGGTCTCGGCCCGAAACGTCGGGAGTGCTTCTTCCGATAAATGCTGCCTGGCCTGCTGAGCTCCACTAGCATTTTGTGTGTCTTGCTTGTATTTCTAGCATCTGCAGATACCACGTGTTTGTCGTGACAAAACCGAGTTGGCTGAAAATACCCCGGCAGGTGAAAGTGATGAAGAGTAGAAGATCCGGGAGATGGACTCATGGCAGGCAGTTGTGATTTAACAATGCCCGGTCGCTTGTCGAAGAAAACACCAATAATCCAGCGCACTCGTCACCTTTACGGGCTACTTGGAGTTGCACCAATAACGCGACAGGCTTTACATTCAGATTTCAAGATATCGCTGCAAATTTGAAGGGAAAGCATGACACGAATGGACTCGTCCGAGATATTCAACACAATATTAGAACGTTTTTGACATTAACAGGCATTTCGGCCTAGTAGCGTTCACCAAAGTCTTCTTTATAGTGTATCGAAATAACTATCGCGTTTAGATCTGAAAGTCTGTCAGATAATGCTCTGAACTACTCAGTTAGCTAGTTTGCTCCATGTCTCCAAGGGTTAGGAGGCAACCCGGCGGTGTCCATTAAAAGTCAGACGGAGTAAGGCTCATGAAATACGCCCGCTCTCGGACCACGAACGTCGAAGCATTTGGAATAATGATGCAGTAATTTGCAGCAAACCCTAAAAAAGTCAGATGTTTTCAAGTACCGGTATTGTCTTTTCTTTGGTCGTTGGGTGGGATAAGCAAGAACGTGCAAGATCCCTGAAACATTCAGCGGGTCAGGCTAAACGATTAAAAGTGAAAATTGGAAACGTCTGATCGGACACTTTGACATTTTGTGAAATAACCCCGATCAACAGAAGTTGCAGAATATAAAATAAAAGAGGCAAAAGGGGCTTCTGTGGGCGCGTGACAAACGGGGAATCGAGGCGGAGACAAAGACATGCGAATGGGGGAAAATAATTTGACTTCAACTTTCAATTCTGTGAACGGGCAGAGCTGGAGGGAGCAGAGCTTCGCCGTACGGATAGTCCCAGAAGAAAGGTAACTGAACGAGGCAGTCAACATCGTTAAGAAAGATGCCAAAGTGCTCAGACTACACATCGGTGGGTGGGTGGGAGGGGGGAACAAACAAACTAATGCTGGGAGATTTAAATTGAATTCTCCAAAGAGCCCTCGATGATCCATTGAAAATGTTCCTTCCCAAACGTTACTCCTCTTCCGGTACCGAGTACAGTACCCGTTCACCAAGTATGAACTCGTTTGAGGCATCTGTCACACCCAATTTCATCTGTTTAAACTTCCAGAAATGAGCTGATGTATACTTAAAGTTCGATTGTTATGGATTTCCAGTTAAGCCTTGAAACACAGATAACGGCGAGACAGCAATTCACGCATTATTTTTTTTCTTCTCCCACTGAGTTTCGTGGCGATTGTGATCTTGTCCCGTGGAAAGTGCGGCCTCTCCATCTGTACCACTCACAACCTGGTTGCCATGGCGATGGCTGATCTGCATCTATCGTCTTTGAGATCATTCTGTGGCGGGTCAGTTATTACTACTTTCCAGGGACTTTCCTGGACATTACTCTAGTATGAAGTGTGATCTTTCTCCTGAAAAAGACAGCCGCAGAAATGTCTGTCTGGGTCACTGTCACTTTCACGTTTGGTTGTTTTGCAGTCATTTGTTGCCAGAAGCTGAAGGCAAAACATTGCACCGGGAAAACTACGGCTGTGGTTCTGACAACTACCGGTGTTCTGCTTTTTTGTAAAAATATGCCCTGCTTCTTTGTAAGTAAGCCTGCGAAAGTGATAGACAATATACCCTGGGACTGTATTCCAAAACCGGGCTCCTATACTGACACCGCCGTTTTCCGCCGTTATGCTGGCATTTGTTTTAATACTACTGTTTAACGCTCTGACGGTCAGACACATTACAGTGAAGAGTCGCGGCCGTAAGATGTTGAAGGGTCAGAGCAAGACAGAGAAACGCAGTGATCCGGAGATGGAGAGCAGGAGGAGGTCTGTGACCTTACTTCGCACCATCTCCGGGAGCTTCATCATCCTGTGGTCGGTGATTTTTGATGAATTCCTCTATTACACCATTGCCGGGCTAGATCAAAATAATTACAACGACTCGGAATACATATTTCAACACACCGGATACATGCTGACGATATTAAGTTGCTACATAATCACGTTCTTTTATTGGGTAACTCAGTCCAAGTTCAGAGCGCAGTTCATCAGCGCAGCGAAATATCCGCTGTCGTCAATAATTCAACTAATTAATAAACACAATATCTAATTCTATCCAGACGAGGTATTAGTATTTTCTGTCTTCACACAGCAGAACTGGCCATTTTATGAGAACGTGAAAGCGGCGAGAATAAAACAGGTTTAGAGCCCGAGAGAGACACCGCACAGGAATAGATTCTTCGGCCACCCACACCTCAACACCCCACCAATTATTAAACATTCCCGCTTTTGTATTTGTTTTTAATTCTGCAGCATCATATTCCTTTCATCATATTCACCAACTGAACACGAGCAATTAACTCCATTCGATTCCTTTGCCTTTTGCCTAAGGATGAAATGATAACGAAAGTCAAATAATCTACAGGAACTTAGAGTATGTCCCTCATATTAGATAAATCTGTTTTTGAGATTGTGTTAGCACTACAGAACTCGTGCATGTTATTCATAATTGCACAGATTTCTATGGAAGTCCCCAACTCCTAGTCTGCTTCAAGGAAGGAATGACGTTATATGATTTCAAATAAATTTCCATCCGAGCAAACTGCATCCTCTACATTCACTCCAGTACATTCGCATGTTTATTATAATTTTAGTTTTTAAGTGAAACCTTGTAAAATTGGAGAGACGGGTGTGGGGACGGAGATAAAACAGATGGGATTGACAGATGGTGGGGAGAGAAACGAGATAAGAAAAACGGGAGGAGAGAGACGGAGAGAGAGATGGTGTGGGAGAGAGATGGGCGAGAACGTAGACCAGGGGAGAGAGACAGCGAAAGAAAGAGACGGGGACAGTGGGAGAGAGAGGGCGAGAGATTGGTCAACGAGAGAAGATCAGAGAGAGGTAGGTCTGGAAGCGGAGAGGGAATGGGACCAGAAAGAGACGGGGTGGAGTGAGAGAGATTGGAGAGGGGAAAGAGATGGAAAGAATGACACGGGAAAGAAATAATCTGAAAAAGAGTATGGAGGAGTTTAGAGAGTGACGTGGGATTTGGCGTGGAGAATGAGACGGGGAGAGAGCCCTCTGGTAGAGATACAGTGGGGAGGATGGATATCGAGAGTCAGTGGAGTGTGATGTGTTCCTGGATGGGGAGAGCGACCGCTGTGAGGACAGGGATCTGGAATGGAGAGATTTGGAGTGGGGAGAAACCGCGAGCGGGAGTTCGCGGAGGATGAGAGACACAGAGGAGGAGAGTGAAACCGGGAGCGGAGCGAGAGACGGGAAGGTAGAGGTTGACCTGAGTAACCAAGAGTGGAGAGAGCCTCAGGTTCTAGAAAGTGAATACAGGATAAAGAGAATGGCCGATAGAGAGTCCGGAGGGGCGAGATTGTGGGACAGAGGTCGGGGTTGGAGAAAATTACAACCCTGTCCTTACAATCCGTGATATAAAGACCTTTGCTTTTGACCGTTTATAACACTTTCCTGGGCCTTATGCATACGTGACTTTTCCAAGCTGCCATCTGTGATTTGAATAGAGGCGCTGTTATACTTGACCCGTCCGAAAGTGGGTGTTAACTGTGATTTCCCACATATTATTGTTTACCGTCTAACTTCCTCAAGCACTTTCTGGCATGTTTTGCAAGGAACAAACACTGTTTTCTTAGCAACAACCTAAAAAAGTAATATAAACAAGATAAAGCAAACAAGTTAGCAGGGTTATGTATATTTAGGTGTGTAATTATTAAACCCCAAACTTATTTCACCTCGTGTGGTAAATGATACAGTCTTACGATGGTATAGGTATGAAGTCAGTTCAGTTCGTGATGTTGAGTTGAGTAGGATTGAGGAGAGAGAGAACGATTTGTAATCCAAAGGCGTACATTGTTAGAAGGCAATTACTTTCATATTCCACAAATTCCGCTACAGCAATACAAAATAACAATGGCAGTAGGTCTTATCTCCGAGGTTGTACCACTCCACACACGAAGGATCACCGACAGTCATCTTCAACCAATATCCTTTCAACACAAGTGGTACCACACCCGAATTCAGTTATGGGACATCTCTAAATGGTGGCCACAGGATACTCAAACACAATCCACGTATGGATTATCCCCAACAGTAGCTGCTCACAAAGGGGATTATCTTCAAGGGAACCACAACACAGGCAAGAGTCGAATTACCGGTAGATTCCACAAGGTTACCCCAAACGCACAACGTGATAGCCACTTATACAGTTCCACGACATACGGAATAACTGCAACAGTGACTTCCCACAGGAGTGCCTTTCCGCTGTGAAATATCACACCCAGACAAAGGGTAAACACACACGTGGTATTCACAAATCTTTCCCCCTCACCAGAGAATTCACTCCTGTGGATTAACTAAGTGACAATCACACTTCCGTAGCCGAATGTAAACAAACTCACCCTTACGGTCCACTTAGAGAGAGAGTCCAAGCAGTGATCGCTTGGTCACCAGGTTTTTCTGTTCCAAACTTTCCTCACCTCTCTTTTCTTCCAGCAAAGTTGTACTAATTTACAGAAAACTTGTGAGAGTCATTTATCGATACCCCGGACGAACTCAACTTAACTCTTTTGGGTTACTGAAAGTTTAAACCAGCAACCGAGTCACTGGTGTCTTCCATTGACCGAATCCACCTCGACTTTAAGCTATATCTCTCTGTGCGTCCTTCCTTCTTCAAAATAAGCCACATTCAAAGGACAAAACAAAATTCAACAGGGTGGCGCATACTTCTTCAGCAGGCCATCGTCCTTAAAGCAGGGTCAAATATCATGAAACCAATCCAGACTTCACGAGTACTTTATTCGAAAGTCCAGAAACAGCACCCTTCTCAATAGCTTCAATAACATTTACCTCACCCGCTTTCATCTCATCACCAACTTTTAGAGCACTGTCTAACTTAAGTGACTGAGAATCCTCAATTTCCACTGATACCGAGTTTAACCCATTATTCACTTAACCAAGTCCATCTGACACAAAACTACTGCATTCCTTTTCAACAGAGTCAGACACCTCAGACCTTAACTGAGTTTTAACGCAAGGTTCAGTACGCTCTAAACCCACAGGTGTTTCAACAGGCTAATAGGGCCAGCTGCCTGTTCCAGGCTTTCATCACTAGACCCTGTTTCAATTTCCAGGTTCCCCTGATATTCCCCGCTATACTCTTGGAAACACTCTTTCTGAGTAAGCTCAACCTTGTGGGTTAAAACAAACTCTCCGCTTTTCTGCTTCGTCAGCGTCCTTTTCGTTGCAACTCATGCTCAGTCTCTAATTTATGTCTATCTAACTTCATTTGCTCCAGTCGCAACTGAATCTCCTATATACCTACAGGAAACGCTTTAAAATCCTCTTCACAAAATTGCTTCGTAGAGATATAGTACTAAACTATTGTCCTTCGAAGTTTCGCATTTGTCATACCCTTTTTTGCTTCCGTAATTTTCAATTGATTAACAACGTCCCACAAATCATCCTTTCTAGCTTTGTTCAAAACCGCAGGGTCTGGCAATGCCAGAAAGTCCCCAATATCTATTTCTGCTGTTTTCGACGCATGAGCAAGTCAGAGAAAGATTTGCCAATAAGATTGATAATCACTCAATCAACAAGCCGCCAAATGTTGTTCATATCCCGGACGCATGCCCCACTTTTGTTATGTACCCCATAACGGATTCAAAGGACCAGCAAAAGTGGAACACCACTGGAGTCTGAGTCTTTGGTCAACAAACACTGTTTTATTAGCTCCTCTGAACTCACTCTGGAATAGGTCGTCTTACATTAAAGCGCACTCAGACCCTTCTGTCAAGTTTCAAATCTCGAGATGGTTCAGAGTTCAACTACCAACAGAAGTCTACCTATCTTCCTTGAATCACACCGGGGATTCACTTTCCGCTTTTCCTTCAAACTTGAAACAATTTCTTCACTCCCTGCTCAATAACATTAAATATGAAATTGTACCATAGATAAGGAATAACAGTTTGTGGTCTGATAAAGGAGCCGAACGTGTTGGATTGTCGGAGTTTAATTTGACAGCGTCTTTGCATTGAAAATTCAAACTGCCTGGCACTGAATACACAGAAACAAAATCCATCTTTCCGATTTTCAAGTGGACATCTCTCTGAACTGGCCGCTTATACTCCGCAGAGGCCACAAATTAAAATGGAAGGGCACATCTGGCAGAACACAGAAATTTGACACAATGTCTGCACCACACTCCTTGATACACCAGCTGTCTTTAACGAAACAAGTCCAAAGAACGCGTGAACACAGCAGCAAATGTTACTTCATCTATGTTCTTACTAGGGACACCAATAAGGGAAATGATGAAGTACCTTCTCACACGGTGAAATGTTGCAATCCTCCTCTGTGAGATTAACCTTGTCTCTATCTGCCCGCGATCTCGCTGAAGAAACTCTGAGCTGATGACCCTTCGCGGTCATTCATTCGTACTCGCTGCAGCACTCTGAATATTCAATATTACCAAGGCTGACGAATCCCGCATCAGCTCCAGTAAAAAGAAACCTGATGTCATTCAACTAAAATCCCATTTGTGATAAGGTATGGATAACTAGAAAATAAATTGCAAAATCTCAAAGACGACGAAATGATATCCTGAAAAAGCAATGAATATTGTTGCGAAACACTCTCAGGCTCAGCCTCTTCGTTTCCTGATTGTTACTGTTGATCTTGTTCATTGCTTGGCTCCATGGACTTTGTCACCATAGACGAATGCGATAACGTCATTGGGATGCTCTGTTTCATTCAGGGTTTTTTTTTCGGTTATTGATGATGCAATGTGTTGCAATAGAAACATAAACAAAGAATATGTTGTCTGTACGTTCTGTAATATATTTCAGAGCATTCAACTGTATCGTATCCGATCCTACGATGATACTGAACACATGCCAAACGTTATCAAAAGTAATTAACTGGTTTCCGCCCACCTCATTCAATGCAGGAATAGGATAATACCCAGTACCTCGAAAAAGAGGCTAGACTGGTCAGGTACGTGACGTTTCAAAAAGGAGAGAAATGTTTCAACGGTCTTTTAAATCCAAGCTAGAGGCTAAGAGTGAAGAACTAAAAGCATCTTGGAGAGAAGCCTTTTCATTTTACTGATCGGGGAAAAGAGACTAAACTGCTCAGGCGCGTAACGCAATGCACCAAAGGTTGTTGTGTGTTTTTTTTAAAGACCGCCACATACAGCAGCTGCCGTCGTAGCTGCCATCGTCGGAGTGGAATGAGTCAGAGTGGGATGGCTTTGGCTCAACAGGCTTCTGCGTGAACAGGCAGAGCCGAGGGTAGGTTTCGATAAGTATAGATTTGCTCATTTAGAAGAGAGAGAATGTTAGGCAGGATGTTGGAATGCCCCTCGTGCAGGATGTGGGAATTTAGGGAGACCGCTGGTGACCCTGACAACCACACCTGCAAGAAGTGCATCCAGCTGCAGCTCCTAACAGACCGCGTTGGGGACTGGAGCAGGAGCTGGATGACCTCCGGGTCATTCGGGAGAATGAGGAGTTTATAGATAGTAGATTCAGGGAGGTAGTTGTGCCAAAGGAGCAGCGCACAGCTAATTGGGTTACAGTCAGGCGAGGTAAGGGGAGTGGGCAGGTTAGGTCATGTTTGACAAATCGATTAGAGTTTTTCGAGGAGGTTATCAGGAAAATGGTTGAAGGGAATACATTGACTTCAGTAAGGCCTTTGAGAAGGTGCTGCATTGGAGGTTAGTTAGGAATATTCAGTCGCTAGGAACACATGGTGAGTTTATAAATCGGATTAGACATTTGCTCAATGGAAGAAGTCAGAGAGTGGTAGTGGAGAACTGCTTCTCTTAGTGAAGGCCAGTGACAAGTGGTGTGCCACGGGGATCAGTGCTGGGTCCATTATAACTGGTCATCTATATCAATGATCTGAATGCTAATGTGGTAAATTGGATCAGCAAATTTTCTGATGATACAAAGACTGGAGGTGTAGTGGACAGTGAGGAATATTTTCAAAACTTACAGCGGGATTTGGAACAGCTGAAAAATGTGCTGAAAATGGCAGATTGAGTGTAATACAGACAGGTGTGTGGTGTTTCACTTCGGAAGGTAAAAACAAGGTAGAACATGCAAGGTAAATGATAGGGCACTGACGAGTGCAGTAGAACAGAGTGATCTGGGAACACAGATACGTAATTCTCTAAAAGTGGCGTCACAGTTAGATAGGGTCGTGAAGAAAGCTTTTGGCACACTGACCAATATAAATCAAAGTATACAATAAAAGAAATGGAATGTTATCGTGAGGTTGTATAAGGAATTGATGAGACCGAGTTTGGAGTATTGGTTGCGGTTTTAGTCACCGAATTATAGGAAGGATATTAATAAGGTTGAAACAGTGCAGAGAAGGTTTACAAGGAGGTTGCCGGGACCTGAGAAACTGAGTTACAGAAGAATGTTGAATCGATTAGGACTTTATTCCCTGGAACGTAGAACATTGTGGGGTGATTTGACAGAGTTGTATAAAATTATGATGGGTATGGATAGAATGGATGTAAGCAGGCTTTTTCCACTGAGGCTGGGGGAGAAAAAAAAACAGAGGACATGGATTAAGGGTGAAGGGGGAAAAGTGTAATGGGAATTTTAGGGGAGGGCTTCTTCCCACGGAAAGTGGTGGAAGGGTGGAACGAACTGCCAGATGAAGTGGTGAATACTGGATCACTTTTAACATTTAAGAAAAACTTGGACAGGTACATGGATAGGTGGTGTATGGAGGAATATGTTCCAGCAGCATGTCAGTGGGACGAGGCAGAAAAATGGCTCGGCACAGCCTAGAAGGGCCAAAAGGCCTGTTTCTGTGCTGTAATGATGTATGGTTCTATCGGCAGCCATTTCAATTTCTCTCGCTATTCCTCTCCGACATGTCGGTCCATGTGCTCATCATCTGCTTTAAAGAACCCATTCTCATTTTGGATAAGCAACGGTTTGTATTTTGTCTAGGTAAACTCCAATCTAATGGCATTAACTTCGATTTTTCTAACTTCCTTATTGTCCCTGCTTCTTTCCTCTTTCCTCGTTTCTCCAATTTGTCCTATAACGCCTCCTCCTCAACTGCCTATCACCACCCATTTTGACAATCTTCTACGCCGCCCCCTCCCATGATTCACTAATATCTCCTTTCAGATTCCTTCTCACTTCTCCAGCATTTTTTTCCTTTACACATGAATTTCCAGTCGTGTCCTTAACCAACCCTTCAGTTCTGCCCTCTGCACCTCCTAGCCCTAACAGGTAAAATTTTCTATGGCATGAGGCTTGAACCGAAACTTCCTTTCAGTTTTTTTTTCCTCTCTATTCCCCACTCTGTCTTATTCCTCAAACCCCTCTTTCATCCGTCGTTCGTATTTTGTACTCTCCTGACATATAAGATTCATTCTTCTGTAGCTCTGGACCTATCCGATCCACCTGGCTTCATCTATCACATTATAGTTAGCCTCTTTCCTCTCCCTCACCTTGTTTATGTTGCGTCCTTTGAGTCTTTATTCAATTCCATAAATGCTACCTGATCTGCCGAGACCCTCCCAACATTTTGTATGGGTTGTATTCGATTTTTAGCATCTCCAGGCGTTCTACTGTTAGTGACTTGCTTGTTACTTTTTTTCTATCTTGCAGCGTTTTGTGTGTGCTGCTGAAAATTAAGTTTGTTCATTCTCATTTTTTCGGTAAAGCACTACAGAAAAGGAAATTATGCATATAAAAATAAACAAATTTAGCCTGAAACACACAGGAAGTTACGATATATATAAACACTTTAGATTAGGCTTTATACTTGGACTGATTGTATGCAGAATAAGTACCGCTTATAAGTATCTGTGAATGAGTTGACTCTTGCAGGAAATTGTAAACTAGTTGTTGGTGGAAGTGGGCGGGGTGGGGTGATGGGTTATAGGATGGATGTGTTGATTAACCTGACGGTTTGTGGGGAAGAACTATGTTCGAGACTGGTGACCGAGGTGTGTCTGTTGGGGGGCGAGAAGTAATCTTCCTCGTGGATGTGCGACAAACAGTCAATAATCAAGTTATAAAGAGTTATTCCTGATAGGGAAAGCGGCTACTGAGTGAATGGTCCACAATAATCGACTCCGAATTCCCCTCTCCTGCCATCTACAGTCGTTTTAACTACATTGAGTGAGGGGTTGTTGTTACTACACCACTCAGCCAAGTTTTCAATCTCCCTTCTGTATGCTAATTCAACGTCACATTCGATACTGCTAACAACAGTGTTGTCATCAGCGTACGTGTATACACTGTCGGAGCTCTGCTTAGTCACACAGTGATACGCGTATCGTGAGTAGAACAGAGGGCTACGTACATATCCGTATTCTGCGTCTGCGCTGATGGT
Source organism: Hypanus sabinus (assembly GCF_030144855.1). Classification (NCBI taxonomy): domain Eukaryota; kingdom Metazoa; phylum Chordata; class Chondrichthyes; order Myliobatiformes; family Dasyatidae; genus Hypanus; species Hypanus sabinus. The sequence goes on from NW_026780961.1 coordinate 248,280, forward strand.
GTTTGGGGAAGAGGTGTTTTTACCAATCCGAACTGACTGAGGTCTACATGTGAGGAAATCCAGCATCCATTAACACATCGTCATGGAGGCCCAGGTCACGGAGATTACAGATCAGATTTTACACGATGATGGTGTAAATACCGAGTAATGACCGATAAAGACTATCCTGATATACGTATCTCTGCTGTCCAGATATTCCAGAGTTGTTTGAAGAACGAACGGGAAAGCATCTGTTGCAGCGTCGGAAAGGGCTGATTTGAAGCAAATTAGATGCTCTCTGAAGGGTGAATTGGATGGGTTCCATGTGGCCTGCCGAACACTTCATCATTGTGTATGTACGTACCTGTGGGCGATCATCATTTGGACAGTTTACTACGCTTTTCTTTGGCACCAGCACGAACCTGCTTTAAGCTGGTGGGTACCAGCTACTGCTGGACTTGAGACTGAGGTCACCCGTGAACACATCAGCCAGCTGGTCGGACCTGGTCTTTAGTACTCGGCCAGGTACTCCGTCCGGATAGGATGCTTTCTTTAATTACACTCTCTTGAAGTGAATCCGCACGTCATCAGATACCGAGACTAAAGTATCATCGGGTGACATGGGGTTGCACAATGGTTCCATCCTGTAGTGATGGTCAAAGTGAGCATAGAGAACATTGAACTCATCCTGAAGCGAAGATCTTCTGGTCCCTATGTCGTAAGATTTAGTTTTGTAGCAGTTCATGGGATTCAAAGCCAGGCACTGCCGTCGAACATCCCATGTTGATTCAGTCTCGTCCGGAATATCCACTTCACCCGAGAAATGCCTTTACTGAAATCATAAGTGCTCCTCGTGTAGGATTCTGGATCTCCAGACTTGAATGCCTCTTAGCAAGTCCCGGATTTCATTGTTCAACCAGGACACACCAATACAGTGCCGTTTTAATAAAGTCACTAACACCCCTGGTGTAGTCATTCAGTCATGTTATAAGATATTGATCAGGTCAGAACCCACTGAAACCAATAAAGGCAATATTGAAACAATTCAATTGCCTTCAGCGACCATCTATCAGTTGGTATTAACTCTGCAGCCTTTCACTTTCGGCTCTGTCTTTATGCAGGGAGCAGGATCCAGTCCAGTGATCCGATTTGTCAAAATACGGACTCGGGTAGCAGCGACAGGCCTTACCTATCGTACAGGTCTAATGTTTTGGAACCTCTGGTACTGCGGGCTAAGTGCTGATGACACTTGGCAGGGTTTTCTTCAAATGCCCTGGAAAAAAACAGTCCGCCATATTTTGAAAACTTTCGGGATGGGCCGTTTCTTGTTTACGGCCGCATCGTGCTTGCTTATAATCGGTCACTGGTGTTTGTTATCGATATCGATGATCTGTTTGGTAATATGATAAACTAAAACTGCAAATAACAGAGGAATAACAGAGGGACCTGATAATACCGACCTATAATTCCTTGAAAGTAAAGTCATAAGTAGATAGTGTCTAAGGAGAACTTATGACCTTTCGGCCTTCATATATCAATGTAATGCGTACAGGATTTATGATGCTGTGTTCATGTTGTAGAAGACAATGATAATGTTTATGATGGAGTATTGTATGTGTTCGGGTCACCTACTTGCATGAACGATATCAGCAATTTTGAAAGAGTACAAAGATATATTGAGAGGCCGAAGCCGTGATTTCAGGACTGGGGTCACAGGGAAAGTTTGGGACGGTTCAGAATCGGAACGTTTTCAACCATTGATTTCAATATTTAAAAGACAATGGGATAACAACATCAATAACATGGGAGGACTATGGGATAACAACAACATGCATATCAGCGTTCTGGATAACACGGTCCAGTTCAACACTGACGAGTGAGTGGAGGAGTCTGTTTCAGTGCCGTACTGCTCTATGATTCTCTGTTCCATGATTCTGTTACCGAATGCAACTGCAGGATGGTCTTCAGAGGGGTAAATGTACTTCCGACAGGCTGGGTGTCGAGAGACATCAACATGGGACCTCTTACTTTCTTCTTACCGTCTGTTGTGGGTAAAATATTCAGTTTTTTTGTGCTTTTGTGTTTCACATTTTGTGTGCTAATGTTGTCAGCGAGTTAGGAAATGAAATCGCAAAACAAAATGTCGTTTTCCAAAAGAAACTCGGAATTACCTTTTGAATATTTTTTCCGCTCCCGACTTGACCTTATGTAAGTACCGAAATTTCTGTGATTGAATACATGAACAACCAGGACTGTATTTAAAATATCAGGCTGCATCTGTGGAAGATTATGGTCAACTGACCTTGCGGGTCCAGACATCTTATGTGGGCCCTTCATAGAATCAATAATACACAGATCATCGAGGAGGGGTTCACTGCGCTCAATTAAATACAAAGGGTTTCGACAATTACTGCCGGAATGCTCCCTGATATGCCATTAAACCCAAATCTTCGACACAGAGGTATTTCAACAGCTGCAATTAGAAGCCACGGCACAGCCGAAAGCTGAGTTACTGATACTGGTTTCAGAATGCTGATCTGTTGAATATTAACTTACGTACGATACATAACAACCATCGGCACTTTCCTTTCTACTCGAAAGGATTTCTTAAATGTTGTATGATAGTAATTATAGATTATTTGTTAACTGCTCAACACCTGAAAGTATGCCGTGGTCTGTGATAGTTTAAAGTGTGAAAGCATTAAAATGTAAACTATTGCACAGGGACTGGACATTTGTAATTTCAGTTAAAAAAGAAACAGGCGTAATGAGTGCGTGAATCTACGGAAGGTTGGTCTTGTGATTGTTAGGATTGTATTGAAAAGAAGTTTAAATTAATCCTTTTCATTCACGATAGGGTCTCACTGCCTGCAAATGTCTGCATCATTGTGAGAAATGAATTTGCAGGAACATGTGAAAGTCAGAGACAACTTCTTTTTCCGAAATTGTATAAAATCTTAGTGTATGGGGGTCGCAATCAAACACATCTGTTTTCCCTTTGTTCTTCAGAATATTTGATAAGGATTCTCACTCTAGGAATTAAATGTTTATTCTGCATACGCCAGATACCAACGACAGTTTTGAAAGAGGAAACGTCGGGCTTAGATTTTTGTTTTGACATACCTGCGTGTTTAGATTGTGTTCCTTCGTTCGTTTGTTTTGGTATTGATTTCAGAGGGAGACACGGATTCCACACTGGCCATGTGAAATCAAGGCTAAGGTGATCGAGATACTAGTTTATCTATTCTGAGTACTATAAGCCGGCTGCTCAAAGGTAAATTGACAGTAAGACAAATTCCAGGTGCTGCAGGATGTTCAAATTAATGTCACTCTCACAGAATACAGTTGTACGGTGTACTAAGAATTTTACCTTCCTTCCAGAACATCTCCATCCACTGGCATTCCTTGCTTAGCCAGTTCTGAATCTATGCAGCCAGGGTTCACAAGATCCCAGACCATTTGACGTTCTGAATGCGTGCTGCATACGGAGCTCAGAAAAACACCTTAACATTTGATGTACCTCAGCTGGAATGTTGTGACATCATTAGCTCATTTCCTACCTTTTCATCGAATTTATTCTGGCTCATTATCCTGACTTCAGATATCCATGCTGACTATCCCCAACCACGATTAGTTTCTCAAAATGCTTGTAAATTCTGTCTTTAAAAATAAATACCTTTCCAATAGCTTGCCCACTATTGACCGTAGAATCACTGGCCTGTAATTCTCAGGACTACAGAACATTTCTTGAACAAAGAAATAACATTTGCCATTCTCCAAACCTCCCGCACTACTTCTGTGGCTAGTCATGACGCAAATGTCATGTCCAAAAGCCCAGAAATATCTTCTCTCGCTTTCTCTAATTACCTGGAGTATATTCCTTCTAGCACCCCGGGAAATATTTATTTCAATGTTTTCCCACTTTCTAGCTTCTATTTCTAAGCGTCTGAATGCTCCAGTACATCTGTCTTTTTCGCGGTATCCACACAAATCAACGTCGCACTCACTGGGGAATATTGAGGCAAAGTATCAGTAAGGACCTTCACTTCCTCCTTGCACTCCAGACACATGCTTCCTCTTTTATCGCTTGTCTCTCCCACTCCCTCTCTCGTCATCATTCTGTTTTTCACCTATTTTGATGCGTCTCTCCGTGGTCCTGTTATGACCCCTTCTACGTCTATTGTTAAATTCTTCCTGGCTACATTCTGACTTTCAGTAACCCTGTCTGATCATTTTTCCCAAACGTTAAGTGTATTTCTGTCTTCCTCTTGAAGAGGTTTTCCTTAACTCTTGTCAATCAAGTTCACTCTACATGGCCATCCGTTTCCAGCCTCAATGAAACAATCCAATACTTAACCCCAATCAAGTGCTCCATAAACAATCACCATATATCTTTGGTGCATCTGAAGTAACACATCACTTCCCAAATACGGCTCACAGATTCCTACCTAATAATGTCAATTAAGTCAGAGGTCCCCAACCTCCGGGCCGTGTAATGATACCGGGCAGGGAAGCATGGAGGGATGCAACGGTAGCCAGCTCTTCTTTAAAAAAAAGGCCGTAATAATCAACGTAATTAATTAGGTGACTCCCGGTACGTAAACGTCGGTCCAGATCAGAGTGTTATTCTGAAATGCAACATTCAAATAAGCGAGAGTTACTCATTTTGGTGGCCTGGTGGACGAAGCTATCCCGGGCCCTGTTGATCCTGGCTTTTGTGCTGCGGTATCATTTCCCGGCTGATTGTCAAGTCTCTACGATAATTTGGAATTCATTCGTTTCTGGAAAACCAAGCACATGATTATTTGAACTTATGACATATTTGGCAAACTTACTCATTTAAAAAAAAACCGTTTTATTTGAAAACTCTGCTGAATTGCAATTGGGGCTGGGCGTTATCAACAGAGTTGGCCATTTCCCAAATTATTTTCCCAAGTTCCTACCTAATAGCATCAATTAAATACATTCCATACTATCAGCTCCTATGTGTAAGGTTATAGCAAATGTTCATCAGTTACCCGCGATGAGACATATCACTTGATGCGTTTCTTTTCCAGGTACGAAATCCCAGAAGGATAGTACTCTATATCTCTTGCCCTCTTATTGTGCCAGGACACTTTTCGAGACGCAACTGAGAAACTCTGTCATATCTAAACCTTTTATTCCGTGGAAGTGCCATTAAGTTGCCTGTGAGAACATCCGTCTTAATATGGCACCCGTCCAAAATCTAGTTCCCGAACAGTTCCTCGTTTCTCCGTTTTTTTTCTGCTGATAGGTTTGGGGAGGGGATGCGCGTATTCTTCGCAGTATACTTCCAAAAGAGTAATGACTCCCTTTCTGCTTCAGTGATATTCTTACAGTCTATCAATAGACAGTTTATCCACTGTTTCTTTCCTTTCTACAGCTGTGTTAATATAATAATCACCCCGTGTTTCAGTGACAATCTCTTTACTCTCTTTTACCCAATTCTGACTATTTTCAAAAACTGAACCCGCGGGTGTCCAGAAGCAATTCCCACCCTTATGAGTGTCAATTCTCTGTGATAGTTTGGAGTGCACCTCAACATATGTGAAAATCAAGCCAGATCAATGTACGTTTGTCACATTTCCTACCTTAAATGAAGGAAGTAGGCAATATTCCGTGGATTGTGCATTTTCAGGATGACCAGGAGGCAAATGATTGTTTAAATTGATGACAAACCTACTCATGCTTAAAACTGTTTTATTTGAAAGCTCCTCTAAATTTCAATTCGACGTGGGCGTCATTTACACAGGACTCCATTTACCGTAAGCATGTATTTCAATCCATTCTTCAGTTCCTCTCTGAATTTCCTTTGTGTCAGTGTATAGATACAAGTATTCGTGCACATGCTCAGAATTTGCAACATGTACCCAAGTTGTTGTAGTATATATACCGGGGTATTCAAATATCTGTCCTGATAGACATAGTTTTCCGGTTGCCATTTCAAGGAATAGGGCATCCAAAATAATATGAAATTAGCTGATATAGCAAACAACAAAATCATTGACTTTCTGCGGTTTTCCATTTCGGTATCTTTCTGTTTATCACTACTGTTCCGAAGCCCTCTGCGAACTCTATTTGCCACAAAGATATGTCTGACTGTTAACCCATTGAAGACAAGAATTAAGCTGATTGGTAGCAACGGTGTTAAAATGCTGTCAAACAATTCGATTCCTTTCCACACAAGTGAAGTGGCATATTCATGTGTGAGGGAGCAACGCCACGCCATGTTGTCAATGATGACGTATGGTTCAACGGCGAAGTAAAACGGGGCACATCTCCCGCAGCTCACTATGGCCACCGTCACCATAACCACCGTTGCTGTTCTCTCAGTGCAGTATCGCTCCCGCAGCTTTCGACAACATATTGCGATGAAACGATCGAAGGTAAAACTGACCGAGAACCAAACAGAACAGTCCCGCGTTACAACCCTAAATACAAGTGTCAGAGCACAGACAGGAGTGATGAGCAGGTATCTAGAAAAAATGTAGATATTGTTGGTCTGGTCCACCAAAGCAAAAACTATAACGACCATCAGATCCGCTGTTGCCATTCCAACCAGGTAACGGGTGATGCATTTGGAGAGGCCGCACTTTCCCCGAGATAGGATCACAATGGCCGTTAAATTAACTAAGAGAAGTTTGGAGAGGGAGAAAAAAAAAACATCACAGAAGTATCAGTGTCTTCAGCTCTCTGATTGCCCACCATTCTTCCAATGCTATGCAGGGTATAGTTGTTTTGGAAGTAAAAAGTAGAGATTCAATGTGTGCCGGCTCCGTCGGTGCACTCCGGCTGGAGGACAATAATGGACTGGAGTGGCAGTGTGTTGGCGTCCTACTGACAGTTCAAAGCGGGGAATCGGATTTACGCGATGCACTTACCGGTGAGAAGTCGTTCCCTCCAGAAACAACTCCATTTCCAATATTAGAGGTGAAATTGTTGAAAGGATTATGTGCATTGAACTTAAAGTGATTCAAAGCATAAGTTATTTTTTTGTGATTATGGATGAACTGACCTGCTTGTCGATATTCGACTGGAAGGTCAGTTGAAAAAGCTGCGTATCTGGAAAAGAGACCGCTGCCTTTTAAGAAAGCAGAGCAAGATCAAACCATGAAACTGCGGCAATATTGGCACACCGTATTTGACAAAGGAGTAAAAAAAGAATCATCACAAGGAAAAAAATGTGGAAAATGAACTGAGGTGAGTGAAAGTCCAAACAGTTCAGAGGAACAAAAGCAAGACGATGGCTCTATAAATAGAGTGAAAGTTCCAGTATCTTACCGGGGATACCAATCGCTACAACTGCAGGATAGAAAACGCTCGCGATGAAGTAAATCGCTGGATATCCCATATTCCGTCGGAAGCAACGTTCAGTGGTACGAAACGTTCCAACTGCTCATGTGGACCGGAGATCAATTTTACAGAGTTATATAGAATTCAAGAGTAATTCCTCTGAGGCAGTTACAGTGGTTATGACATTAGCCACACAAGGGTCAAAGATCTACACAACACTGACATTAAAGTGTTCTTCTCACTCCGAAACCATGCCATAAATTAATCTCTCCATGGGATGTTACAGGTTATTAAATTTAAAACAAGTGTTAATATGAACATTACCAAAGTAGTTTCCAAGATACCCGGCTTCAACTGCTGAAATGGAACATTTTCTGATTAGTGTTGTTATTAACATAGACAATTATCCTGAACAATCAACATGGACAATCTACTTTGAACACGTTTTGTCACATTCGACGGATTCATTCGTTTCCGACATTACGGGCAGGAGTTTAGCTTAGGAGGTGAAATGGAGTACACGCCTTAATTGACTTTTTCATTTGTTCTTTCCATTCATTTCGAGTGTGTTAAGTGCTGAAATTCGCAGTACCAGCCGATGACATGTATCACAATTAAACACGATGCACATATGTGCTTCTAAGCATATAAAAGAGATCGAGGGCAATATTTCAAGGACTTTTGTTAATAAAAAGGTATACAGCGACATTCGCTGCGGTTTGTGGTCCGATTGCTGAACGTTCCTTTACAGCACACACATGGACCGTTCGGTATGAAACATAGAACATCAACTGGTATTACACTTGACCAATTCATGAGAAGCATGGGAGAGCCGAATTAAGGTAGGTGAAAAACAGGAGGATGACGAGAGAGAGAGTGGGAGAGATAAGAGATAAAAGAGGAAACGTGTATGGTGTGCAAGGAGGCAGTGTAAGTCATTTATGATACTTTGCTTCAGTATTCACCAGTGCGTAAGACCTTAATGAATGTGGATACAGCGGAAAAAAGGAAGTTGAGCTGAGGCATGCAGACACTTAGAATTACGACCTGGTAACTGGGAATACATGAATGTAAACCATTTCCCGGCAGCAGAAGGTATGGAATCGAGGAAAATAGAGAAAACAAGCGAACATATTGCTGAAGAAATATAATAGGGATTGGAAAGGCTTCTTGGAGACGGAATTTATGAAGAAACGTATTCTAGTTGGGGATAGTCAGCATGTTTTTGTGTCCCTAATGAGGCAGAAAAACTCCATGAAGAAATGATGAAGCAGAAGAGCCGATCTAGGATACATGAATTTTGTAATGTATTAGACTGGGTTCCCTATGGTGCACACTTTCAGAAAGCTAGGTGGCCTGGGGTCTAGTGAAACCAGGCTGCATAGATTCAGAACTGGTTAACCAAGGGAAGGCCGACGAAGTAGTGGATGAAGTGTATTCTGCCTGGAGGACTGTGGCTAGTGATTTTCCACAAGGAAGGTATAATCTTCGGAACAGTTTACAACTATACCTAAAAGCTGCTATTTAATTTGACCATCCTTCAGGACATGGATGAATTACTGAGTTAGGGCTGATTTTGAAAGCAGACTGCTTAATTCGAACGGAAGCTGCACGCTATCTAAACTGAAATCACGGTTACCTATTACAGGACGGATGCTATGATTACATCCAAACATGTTTTCCAATGGACCCTTGCGACTCAGGATCAGCTTTTTAAAATACTCAGCAGCATGCTTTGTTGCTTTCCGAATGAACCAGCCTGCCAGAAGGCGAATTTCAAATTCCCAATTCAAGTACACACGAATTTGTCTTGTCAATTTACCTTTGAACAGCTGGTTCATCGTACCCGGAATAGATACACTCATATTTCGGTCCATTTAACGTGGATTTCACATGTCCAGTGTGGAATCCGTGTCTCCCTCTGAAATCAATACCACAGCAAACAAACAGAAAAACGCAATCAAAATACGCAGTTAAGGCAAAACAAAAATCTAAGCTCCAACGTTTCTTCCTTCAAAACTGTCGCTGGTAACTGGCGTATATAGAATAAACAGTTAACTCCTAGGATGAAAATCTTAATCAAATATTCCAAAGAACAAAGGGACAGCAGATGTGGTTGATTGCGGCTCCCATACACTAAGACTTCATGCAATTTCGGAAACTGATGCAGTCTCTGATATTCACATGTTCCTGCAAATTTATTTCAACCAATGAAGCAGACATTTGCGGACAGTGAGATACTCTCGTTAAAAATATTAATTCAAACATCCTTTTATGACAATGTTAACAATCACATGAGTATCTTCCGTTCACTCACGCACGCATTACCTCTGTTTCTCTTCCAACTGAATTCACAAATATCCAGTCCTGTGCAATATATTACATTCTCAATGCATTCGTACTTTAATCTATCGCAGAAATTTTAAGTGTTGAACAGATAACAAATAATCTATAATCAGAATCATACAGCATTTAAGAAATCATTTCGAATCTAAAGCAAATGAACGCTGTAAGTTATGTATCGGCCGCAAATTATTATCCAATATATCTAAAAGATTACGTCACGACGTCACCAAATCTTCAACGACTTAAACGTTTTCTCACATCTAATCACTGACCAAGGATAGGATTGAGATTAAATGAACGATTTGTTGTGTATTATCAGGTTTAATATTCCCATCACTACCGTTAAAGTAACAGATTTTTATACTGTACTGGCCCGTTTGCTACACGCCCCCACCCCAATCTCAGAAACTTTTTTTTTCTACTGGTAGATGAAACTAGGAAACATAGCCTCAAGTTACGACAATGTTGATTTTGGACGGAAATAAGGAGAAAATAGTTTCCCAGAGAGTGGTAACTCTGTAGAATTCTCTGCCCAATTAAGTAATGCAGGCTACTCCAGCAAATATATTTAAGATTATGTCGGACAGATTTTTGAAATTTTTGAAATTTTTGAATTAAGGGTTAATGGGAAAAGACAGATAGGTGGAAAAGCGCCCATGGTCAGATTGGCTATGAACTTACTAAATGGCGGAGAAGGCTCGATGGGCCAAATGCCCTACCGCTGTTTCTATTTCGTAAGTTTTTCAGTTTTTATTCTTGCCGCTCGTGTAGTTACATTTGGTTAGCACCTCTAGCGGTGTCCCCTGATCTATCACAAAAGCAACCTATCGGATTTTTTAATTCTTCACTTAAGTATTCTATCCTTGTATTTCCGGAAAAGTCGAATGTTATGAATATAATTTTGTGGCTTCATAAAGCTGCTCTGTGTTGTGGTCTTTTGATATGTCGCACAGGAACACATTCCAATCAATTTCCTTTCATCTGTCATAACTTTACATTACACTCCCCTCTGGTGGTCAGCTGCTCACCATGCTTATCCGCGGGCAGTAATGTCATGATCAATATTTCTCAGATGCTGAGGTAAAAAAAAAAGTAGGGCATGTTATATTCTTCTTTCAGATTCCTGCCCCGTTTCCTACCATTGCGACTTTCTCCTTGGTCTCAAATGGGTAAGGAAATCGGAGTATTGACAACAGAACTGGGATCTTTGTTTGTATGCCGGCGGGAGATGTATGGAAATAGCCTGCCATTTATCGTCATATTGTAAGGAGCTGCATCACGACGTCTATCACCAACCTCCTGTTTCAAACCTAGCCCCTGTTTATTATATTTCTGTGAATGGAGATGTTGTACCGGCAACTTTTCTACCGACTGTAAACACTTAATTTGATCTCCAGTGTTACGCTTCTATTCTGATAATAATTACGATACTACATTCAAAATTCGCATAAATCATTACATGTTTCACGCTATCCTTCCCCTTCGCTACGATCTAATTTTTTTCTTATCATTCACTCTTTTCTTTCACAAGCACTCTAGAACTGACTCAAATGCATTACTTACACGCTCCTGGCACTCAGCTTCATCGCAAATAAGTTGCCTCCTCATTAAGGTGGACAACATCTCTTCAAGACGGGTCACCACATGATGGAAGACATGAATGCTTCTTTTAATCTGTCCCCCTGCACTGTAGATTGCTGCCGCAATTCCGCCCAATTCTCAATTAAGCACCATTTTGCTTCGACTTCGTTTTCATTCCTTGCCTCACATCGTTCCATAGGTAATCATCTAAATCGTTATCACAGCGTTTTTATTTTCCTTTAGACATACATGACCAACGATATCGCCACACTGAGGACAATTCCACGTTACCCTGTGACAATCAGGGTAGAACTAAGATTAGGGAAGTTGTTGATCCTTTTGCAGCAAGTTATTATTTCATTGTTAGTCCAAAAGTTTTATCGGGGATTATATCAATAAAAAAGTAAATTAACTTTCATAATGGCAAAGTGTGTGTATATACTGCTGGGACTTGAGAAGGTAAACTGAAAGGAACTGCTTGACGTTGCGTCAGCGGCGGAACAATGAGGTCTGATTAAAATGTTTATACACGCTGTGTAGGAGGCTTTTCAAACCCAATAGATTACATTTGAAAGTTCATAGTAAAATTTAGTAGCAAAACACGTAAAACATACAATCTGAAATACTTTATTTTCCCTGCAGGGATATTTAGTAAATCGATAGATTGGATGAATAACCACACAAGATAAATATTGAAGACAAGACAAATGTAAAAAGAATAGATAGTAATGATGTTAACCGTACGGCATATGAAACTGTGAGAGCAATAGTCATGAGTTATATTGGAATTGCCAAAATATAGATTGAGATGGATTTTGCCGACAATGCTAAGATTGACCACAACAGATGTTCTTCCTTTAATTGAACAGTAAAATAAAAGTTAAGGAGGAAGCAGAGTGTATTAGGAATGATAGTGGGATGGTACATTATGCAGAGAAGGACATAGTGGAGCATTAACTCATATTTTGCCGCTTATTCATCTGCGAAGGTCATAGCAATATGCAATTAAATATAGAGAAACATCAAGTTGTTTTAATATTGCTCAGCAGAAATTGTCCAATCGAAGACAGGTGGAGGTCATGCCACTAGTCCTTGTATAGGTATCAATCCCCCCCACACCTTTTTGTGGACTCTGAAATGATTCTTGCTCTTGGATAATCAAATCAGGGAAATAGAATTTCAGGTATTGAGCTGCTAAACCTGTGACCATTCCCGGAGAATCAGATATTTGTTCTGCATAGAGCGTGGAATCGGGTTCTGGGTCAAACTAATCTGAGCAATTGAACGTCGACACAAGGAACTTTAGATCATGTTCTGCTAAATGACACCATTCTTGGAGGAGCAGCTACTTATTATGTAAAACGACAAAACTACCAAAGAAGCAATTTGTAATCCCGAAAAAAACTGTCTTTGTTGCATTAGTTAATTGGTTTAGACCAGTCAGAGTTGGAAGACAAAATATAGAAGGCTGGGGTGGGACAATGATGGTTATAGCCCTGTAACAAGCTGATCCAGGTAGGTTAGGTGACATTAAGCCAATGGAATTGAGATCAATTGATGAGGAAGACAATAAAAGTCAGGAGTTCTAAATGCACTGGGGCGATAACTCTCCAGCAACCAGAAACCAATCAATGTTGTTAAGGACGACCCCACGGACACGTGGAGATCGGTTCCCACGATGAATGTCTGGCCAGAGCAGACTCTTTTCTCGTGTAATCAGTTTTCTCTTCATTGACTCTTCATGGAAGGTCAGGAATTCTAGTAGGGTGGACACAGGTAGATAGTTTGTGAACCCACGTGCTTTTTACCTGAGAGTGTAAGATACTTGTCGTTAAATACAGATTCCCTGTGCCTCACTGATCATTATTGCAATAGAATTGACGCCCCTGCGTGGTCTCGAAGATGATTCTTTTTGATGAACTGGTGACTCGAGTCCGACCACGTGCGTGAGGTATTGATAGATCAGATGTAACACAAGCTGAAGTTCACAGAATGAAATCCAGGGGATTTTCCAAATCGAAAATACTTGGATTGTTTTAATTTGAATGGATACCTCTAGAAATTCGCGTTGAAGAAGAGACTGGGAATGTGGAATTTGTATGGCTGTGACGTGAAAGCAACTGGGCATGCCCTGTGTAAATTAGTCCTCATCGAAGCAGTCGAACAGGAAGTTTAAACAATTACAAAAAAACAGTCCCAGTTGGCTGTTTAAATGAGGATGTGGTCTGGTTAGGACAAAGTGGTATGTCAGAACCGCGGAGATAAGAATCGGAAAAAGACTGTGGCAAGAAGTAGAAGCAGAGCGATATAGGTTAGAAGGCGAGCACAAAATGATCCAAAAGGAAGAAGAGACCTTTAGTGAGAGAGTTACACAGTGGAGACCTGATGCATATGAACCAGTTTCGGCTCAAGTATGAGAAATCACTTAAAGAAAATAAAAACTAAACTACAGTCAGCAGCCGAAGTCGTGAAGGATGAAGCGGAAGCATTGCGGTAACAATGCAGTGTTTTATAAACGGCTACAAATGTGATTCGGAAACCTGCACCGGAAATGAAAAGCAACACTGGCGATCGTGCAAAGTGTGTAAATCAGATTCAAAATTTGCAGGACCAACTTGAAGCACAGAGAGGAATAATTTATGCTTCTGGATTTAAACAAGGAAGGAAGGTGAATATGAACTTATTGATTTGTAGGATTTGATAATTGAAGCTACTTGATACAGTTACGATAACTACAGAGCACCATTTCCCGTGGAAACTAACACGGTATTACGTTCTGCACGATTCGTATCTCGAGTTACTATCAGAAAGTTGGGACAGGGGCCGCGCATAGTGAACAAATCAAAAACGAACCTCTCATACACCGCACTGATCGAGGTACAGCAGCTTACAGATATTGCTACATATATCGCGACCTCGGTGCTCGGAGACGATCCGTGAGTTCTTTCCAAGCAACTAGACATGACAGTGTAATATATGGCATAGCTCACTCAGAGGAAAGGAAATTAATGGTAATGTGTTAATATCCAAATATGCATTCAGCTTTGCCAGATATACATCCGCATGTTCTGGGAACGCAACGTTCTGGGAATGGACTGAAGAACGCAGTAATCACTGCAATGGGTGCTGACAAGGGAGACCCGGTAGACCCGCTATGCAATGTTACCAGAGGAGAGGGGAACATCCCACTGCATTTGCGTCCCGTTTATGGACTGTGTACCAAGGGGTGTTTGGAACAGCATTAAAGTGCGACTATTTAGAACGGTGTCCTCAGATATATGGTTGAGAAAAGTGGTGACTCACCGTTCCGATAAATCTAAAAGGGTTCTGGAAATATTTGATCGCACCCCTACTAAGGCATGGTCACTGAGGAAAATGAGTAGAGCGCGAAAAAAAAGAGATGCAAATACCAACTAAACTCTGTAATGGGAAGGGGATGTCTATCGAATGTCAGGCTGCCTGTTCGCTTCCCAATGACCTCCCTGTTACATATCAAAGGGGAAGGAATGTCAGAGGATATGGAACAAGGTTAAAAAGGGAGAACTGAAGGTGGAGAAATTAAATCCTATATCTGAGGTCAATAGAGACATATTAAGAGAGAACGGCCAAACCGGAGACGAGAAAGAGTAGAGCAATGTGGTTTGTCATTGGAGTGGCCAGAAAGACCGGCATTACAAAATAACATGAGAGAGACACGACCTTACAGGGAATTGTATCCTGAACTCCAATGACCTTGTCAGGCCTAACCAACATAGCTATGTGAGACAAGGTATGATGAAATCGGAAGGCCTCTGGCGAATGGTAGGGTTGGAGTCCACACTGTTAACTTTCTGTAGACTCTGGCGAGTCGCAAAAACACCTTCAACATCACTAATGTAATAACAACGCAAAATGGAAGATACAATGTAAAAAAAAAGTGGTACATGCGAGTGCACCTTTGGACGTTATATTAGGAGACCTTGCATTGAAACGTTCGATAGTTTTGGCAGCATTACTCGGTGAGCAAGGTACATATACCTGACGTGGTTGTATGACCAAAGCGCGGCTTTGCTTTGACCCAGTAAACTGTATGATTTAACAGATGCCAACTCTAATGCAATACATACAACGCATGCAGATTCCAGCAGGAGAATATCAGGATGGAAGATGCACATGGCTGAAATGTGGATAAACCCGGAGGGGGTGAGCAATGATCAGAAGGTGCAGCAAATCATTGCACAGAAGACAGGGGCATTTGCCAGGTCCAAGCATCCCCAGCCACAAAAAAAGAAAAGGAGAGGATGTTGTAGGTGAGGTAATATAATTTTAGTACAAAAGGAGTACTGAGGCTGGTGGCTACTGCTAATAACTCACCTATTTGGCCATTGAGGAAACCAGATGTAGCTGGCGGTTCACAATAGACTACCGGCAGCTGAATAAAGCAACTCTGTTAACAGCCCCAACTCTTTCAACTGACTCGGAGACAGTGATCAAACATATTGAAAGAGTGCAATCGTTCACAGTATCAGATATAATTAATGGATTTTGATCTATCCAACTGGAATGAGAGTGTCAATACATGTTACCTTACATGATCAGCAGTATGAATGGACTGCCTTACCACAGGACTACCATAACTCCATTTATAGTTCACCAGTGCTTAGGGGGAAGGTTTAAAAATATTTCAGAAACCCAGTGTTTGGTACAATAGGTAGATGACATACTCTTGCAAACTGAAACCATGCAGGAGCATATCAGCTATTGACAAAAATATTGGAAAATATTACTTGAATTGGGACTAAGGATAAACCCTAATAACACACAGGTGATGGCACGAGAAGTAAAGTATTTACGAATGATCTTAACATGGGGAAAATGAAAAAGTGAAAATTGAAGAGAAAAAGTCATTATGAAACTGCCTATTTCCCGAAAACTGAAAGGACTGTGGTCTGTCTTGGGGCTGGTAGGCTACTTTTGCGATCATAGTGATGGATGTTTGACTAAGGCAGCTGCTTTACTACAGTTACCGAAAACAAATATTGTGTGGGAATGGAAATAAGAATATACCCACTCCGTTAAAGTTTCGAAGCAAGTGTTGCCCACTGTTCCTGCGTTAAAAACCGGAAATCCGAATGAGATTACAAAGAAGGTGGAAGCTGTCCAAGCTAACACAAAACCTACAAATGCCAAAGCAAAGCAACTTTTTGGAAAGACTATTCACTTGCTGGTGACTACCCCGGAGTATCAAATCGGAACAAGGCACACATTTCCCGATCCAGATAATGGCTCCTTTAGGGAACGAGCAGAGATATGATATACCCTATAGACCACAATCTATTGGAATTGTGGAAAGGTTAAATCGACCACTTAAAATATAATTGCAAAAATGTTGCAACAACGTAGAACAACATGGCTGGTTCTTTGGCCGTGATGATATTAAAAAAGATAGTGTCAGCTTCAGCTGATTACACCCCTTATAAACTCATGATAGGAAGGGACATGAGAGCTTTAGAGGAGTAGTTAGGGCTAACATAGTCAGAACACGAAATGGAATGGAATGCTTCAGCAAAGTAGTTCCAACATTTCGCGGAGACTGTGAAAGAGGCTAATTGTGTGGCAGCCAACCAAATGCTAAAGACGAAGCAGCAGAGAAAAGTCTATATCTGAAAAGGCAGTCTTTTCGAACTGCTCAGTACAAAGAGAGATGATTAGAATACAACAGTCTACTTCATTTTAAATGGATAGTTTGCAGGGCCCTATGAACTTATAGACAAAACGAGTCCATCAATATACACAGAAATGATTCTCCAGATAAATGTGGGTGGAGCCATATCAACCAGCTGTTGTTGTTGGGGTGCGGAGGGACAGCAATGTTATCATTATCGGCACTGAGCAATTGATGTAGACGGGGGCACTGAATTGGGAAGCTTCAGGATGGAGCAACTGTTCCAAGAAATGGAACCGGGAGAGTTCCTTTCAATGTGGTGATTGTTAGTTCCCTCACCTTGAGAACAAGGGCAGTTTTGTGAAAAAAATCAAAGGAAAAGAATAACATCCAAGTGCCTGTTCACACTTTTCCGAAGCAAAAGGGCATATGGACGCCTTGAATCCAAAGACAATTGAAGGTCTGGATTGGATGGTCTATAAATACAAGTAAAATATGGACATAAAATAATTTAAGATTTAAGTTAAAAATAGGTGCAGAAAATGCCGTTGTGTGTTAGAGGTTTACCTGAACATGAATATAACAATACATTTAGTTTTGATGGCATTTACCATGACTGGGCCATAGAGAGTCTTTTTCTTTCCAGAACCAGTACAGCGGACAAACATGCCCACAGTGATATTGATATGATTGCTTGGAAAACAGTCAATGAACAACAAGAATATCTTCTCATTGAACACTGGTAATAATGTCTAAAAAAAAGTAATGGATGGCTCCCCCACTTGATTGCTGGCTGGTCACGTGTTGTGGAGAAAGCAAGAGAGACAATCCATCAATGGACTAAACATACTAAAATAATTAAAACCCACGCTCATAAGCCAAAAAAATATTGAGTGACCAAAGGTCTTCGATAAGTTTTGGATTTGGTGACAGATGTTCAAATATCGCCGTGGATCCGAGTAGTATCACATGCTGCTGTAAAACTAATTTAATGTACCCTGATATTGCTCAATGTAAATAAACAGAGAATATGGAAGGCTGAACTAATGGGAAATATTGAAGATAATGCTTTCATAAAACAGCAGAGACTGTTATCAGCATATAGTGGATAACTTTAGTGATTAAATGTTACTATTTGTATAGTATGGAAGTGTTCCTTTCGGACTGGGGTTCCATTGCCATCTAATATGCAGACTGCTGAATGAGAGGTAATAAAGTTTCCAAGAGAAATACCTCTGGATTAAGAGGAGGGAGATTTTGACCGGGTGTGGGGGAAGTAAACAGTCGAACTAATGACAGGGGAAGCAGACAAACCAGTTGATTTTTCCCCCGATTAGATGCAGTCTGAACTGATTCTTGCTCTGTGATAATGTAAACAGAAAAAAATTACACAAGAAGCTTCATGTAATAACCTGCTAAACCCGGGACCATTCTTAGACAAGTAGACTATTTTTTATGAAAATGGTCTGGACTCTAAACTGATTATTGCTCTTGACAATATAATCAAAGCAACTGAGCGTGGTCACAAGGAATGTGAGGTAATGATCTGCTAAATTTGAGACTTTTCTTGGAGGAGTAAACTGCCAGACTACCAAAGAAGCAATCTGAAAACTCGTTGGACTCTGTCTGGGTGTCCTCACGTAACTAGGTTGGACCAGTCGGTGTGAAAAGACACAAGTAAGTAAGGCAAGTGTGGGCAAAGCCATGGAAATGTGTTGGCTGTAGCCCTGTACAATGACCAGTAGCAAAGTGACGCAGATAAGACAGCTGACCGTGAACCAGACTGAGCTGAAAGCAGCTGATTGGGCAATCGAGGTCAAGCGAACAAGCGGTCTGATAGGGCAATCGAAAATTGTAAGCACAAACAAATAAAAAGAGGGGTAGCGCAAGCAGCGTAGCCAGTGAGCGAGTGGGCCAGTGAATGAGTGGAGTTTTGAGGCTTTAGCGAGAAAAGGCGGAGGACGTGTATGCTCCCAGGGAGGTAAGGCCGGCTGTTTCTTTAATTAATGTAATTAACTTAGAAGTTGGTAATGGAAGCAGTAGATGGAGCAGTCCAGTTCTCCGTTTGTCAGATGTGGCAGCTCAGGGACAGTGCAATTGTCTCTGATGACTACACCTGCAAAACGGGGCATAGAGCTGCATCTCCTGTCAAACCGAGTGAGGGAACCGGAGCTGGAGCTGGAAGAACTTCGCATCATTATGACCTGGATGAAGAGGCGAAATGATGGGTAAGTTTGCGGATGACACGAGGACTGGAGGCGTCGTGGATGGAGCTGTCGGTTGTCGAAGATTACATTAGGATATAGACAGGATGCAGAGTTGGGCAGAAAGTTGGCAGATGGAGTTCAATCTGGATAAGTGTGAGGTGATGCACTTTGGAAGGACACACCAGAAGGCTGATTACAGGGTTAATGGTTGGTTACTTCAGAGTGTGGATGAACATAAGGACCTTGGGTTTCAAATCTATTCATTCTTCAATGTCGCTGCACAGGTTGATAGGATAGTTAAGAAGGCCTATGGGATGTTAGGCCATTAATAGGGGGATTGAGTTCATGAATAGAGTGGTTATGTTGCAAATCTACAAATCTTTCGTAAGACCACACTTGGAGTATTGTGTTCAGTTCTGGTCACGTCATTATAAGAATGATGTGGAAACTGTGGAGAGGGTGCAGAGGGGATTTACCAGGATGTTGCCTGCATTGGAGAACAAGTCTTATGAGGCAAGGCTAGAAGATCTGCGTCTTTTCTCTTTGGAGCTCAGAAGGATGAGTGGGAAACTAATAGAGGTCTAGGAGATCATGGGAGTCTTGATAGTGTGGATAGCCAGTGTCAGCACACCATGGCAAGAATAGCAAGTACCAGAGGGTACAACGTTAAGGGAGGGAAGTTTAGGGGAGACATGAGGGGTAAGTTTTTTTTTTACACAGAGGTTTGTGGGTGCATGGATTGATTTGCCAGGGATGGTGGTGGAGGCTAAAACATTAGAGGTATTTAAGAGCTTCTTGACTGACACATGGTTGGAAGAAAAATAGTGGGTTACGGGGTAATTTAGTTTAGTATTTCTTTCAGGAATATGCGGGTCGGCACAACATCGAGGGCCAAAGGACCTGTACCGTGGTGTAGTATTCTAGAGCCTAGTGTCATTCGGGAGTAATAAATCGGAGTTTCAGGGAGACAGTCACCCCGAAACATCAGGAAACAGTTAACTGGGTGACTGTCAGGAGGGGGAAGGGGAATAGTCAGAAAGAGCAGAGCTCCCCTCTGGCCGTTCCATCAATATTAAGTATACGGTTGGTAGGGACAACCTAACAGGGACATTTGTAGTGATCGCAACTCTGACACCGAGATTGAACTCTCAGCTCAGAAAGGAAGGTGGAAAAAAAGGAGAGCAGTAGTGATAGGGGGTGCCATAGTTAGGGCGACAGGTAAGAGGTTCTTTGAGAGACATCTAGAATCCCGGATGAGCTGTTGCCTTCCTGGTGCCAGGGTCCGCGATATCTCGGATCGAGTTCTCGATATCCTCAAGAGAGAGGGCGAGCAGCCAGTTGTTGTGGTCCGTATAGGGACCAATGACATAGATAGGAGTAGGAATGAGGCCCTGAAGAAGAAATATATGGAGTTAGGAAAGAAGTTGAAAAGAACGATCTCGGGGTAGGTAATCTTGGGATTGTTGCCTTTGCCACGAGACAGGGAGGGGAGGACAAGGAAGTTATAACAGATGAATGCGTGGCTGATAGTTGGTGCAGGGGGCAGGGACTCTTGATTGCTGGATCATTGGGGTCTCTTCTGGGGCAGGTTTGAGCTTTACAAAAAAGAACGTGCTGCACCTGACTTAGAAAGTGACCAATATCCTGGCGGACAGGTTTGCTACAGCTGTTGGGGAGGGTTGAAACTAGTTTGCCAGGTTGGTGGTGTGGGAATCAGAATCAGAATGCTAGTGCAGAGATTAGGGTAGAAGGACAAGTGCATGATGCTATGTGTTCTGAGTTGGTGAGGAAAGACAGGCAGGGGACAAAACATAAATGTAGCCAGAGCGGTTGAAATGTGTCCATTTCACAGCTAGGAGAATTAGGAATAAAGGGGATGAACTTAGAACATGGAACTACGATAGTCTATAGGCCCCCATTTAGCCCTTTGGACACCGAGGAGTAGATGAGCAGGCAGATTTTAGAATAATGCAGGAAATACAGGGATGTAATTATGGGTCATTTAAACTTCCATCATATTGACTGGAACCTCCTGACTGGAAGAGGGTTGGATGAGGCTGAATTTGTCAGGTGTGTTCAAAAAGGATTCCTAACACTGTATATAGACCGGCCGATGAGCGGAGAGGCCACACTGGATCTAGTTCTGGGTAATGATCCTCGTCAAGCGGTAGACCTCTTGGTCTGGGAGCGTTTTGGTGAGAAGGACCTCTACTCCTTTAGCTTCAGCATAGCTGTGTAAAAGGATAAAAACAGACAAAATGGAAAGAGCTTAACTGAAGAAGAGCTAACTATGAAGGGAGGAGTTAGGAACTGGTTAGTGTAAATTGGAATCAGATGTCCAAGTGTGAAAGCACAGAAGTAATGTGGAGGAGGTTTAGCGGTCACTTGTGCTGTGTTCTGGATAGGTTAGTCCCACTGAGACAAGAAAAAAACTGATAGGAAAAGGGAATCGTGGTTGACGAAACACGTGAGGCAACTCGTCAAGAGGAAGAAGGAAGCAAATGTTAGATATAAGAAGCAAGAGGCAGGAGGGTCTCATGAGAAATATAGAGTAGCCAGAAGGGAGTATAGGAAGGAATTCGCAGAGCTCGAATTGGGCATGACAAAGCTTTGGCATCTAGGATTAATGAGAAACCCTATGTGTTCAATGCGTTCGTTAAGAACAGCAGAATGACAAGAATGAAGGTGGGGCCGCTAAAGGATAAAGAAGGCAACATGGGCCTTGAGGAGGAAGAGGTTAGGAATAAGCGAAATGAATATTTTGCTTCAGTATTCAGAACTAAAAAGGATCTTGATCTGGTTGAGGTCGAATTAGAACAGACCCGTGTGCAGGACAATGCGGAGATTAAGGATGAAGAGGTTTTGAACCTTCTTAAAAACGTCAAAATTGATAGGTACGCATGGCTGGACGTGATATATCCCAGCTATCGCTGGAGCAGTAGATATGATCTTTGAATCTTCTTTAGCTGCACGGGAGGTGGCGGAGTATTGGAGAATGACGAATGTAGCTCCCCTGCTTACAAAAAAAGGTAATCGGGTGAATCCTGGGAGCTATAGACCAGTGAGTCCTATGTCGGTGGTCTGCAAACTGTTGGAAAGGATTCTTAAGGATAGGATCTACGAGCATTTGGAGAAGTATAGTCCTTGAGTGAAGGATAGCCAACATAGTTTTGTGAAGGGATGGTCGAGACCCACGAGCCTAATTGACATTTTTGAAGAGGTAACAAAAGAAATTCATGACGGTAGGGCGGTTGATATGGTCTACATGGATTTTAGCAAGTTATTGACAACGTTTGACTCATCCGGGAAGACATAGGGCATGGGGTCAGTGGATGTTTTGCTGTTTGGATAAAAAAATAGCATACAGGAAGATAGCAGAGGGTAGTAGTGGAAGGAAAGTATTCTGTCAGGAGTTCGGAGACTAGTGGAGTTCCGCAAGGATCTGTCACGGGACCCCTGCTCTTTGTGACTTCTATAACTGACCTGAATGAAGAGGCGGAAGGATGGGTGAGAAAGTTTGCGGATGACACGAAGATTGGAATAGTTCTGGATGGAGCTGCAGTTTGTCGAAGGTTACATGAGGATACAGACAAGATGCAAATATGGGCAGAAAAGTGGCAGATGGAGTTCAATTCCGATAAGTGTGAGGTGATGCATTTTCGAAGGTCAAACAAGAACGGTTAGTTCAGGGTTAATGTTCGGTTACTGAAGAGTGTGGATGAACAGAGATACCGTGGGAGTGAAATCCATACATCCGTTAAGGTCGCCGCCCAGATTGATAGGATAGAGTAAGAAGGCCTATGGGATATTAGGTTTCATTAATTGGGGGATTGAGTTCAAGAGTAGAGAAGTCATGTTGCAACTCTACAAATCTCTGGTGAGACTACACTGGTCACCTCGTTATAGAATGGATGTTGTCTGGATTGGAAAACAAGTCTTCTGAAGCAGGGTTAGCAGAGTTGGGACTCTTCTCCTTGGAGCGAAGAAGAATGATAGGGGACTTGATAGAGGTCTACTAGATCATGAGAGTCATAGATAAGGTGGACAGTTAGTACCTGTTTCCCAGGGCACGAATAGCAGACACTAGAGGGCATATGTACAACATTAAGGGACGGAAGAGTATGCGATTTATCAGGAGTAATGTTTTTACACAAAGTACATCCCTGAAATAACTTGCCAGGGATGGTGGTGGACGATAAAACATTAGAGGTATTTAAAAGCCTCCTTGAGAGGAACATGGATAAAAGATAAAGAAGATTATTACTGGGTAGTGTGGGTTTAGTATTTTTTTAAAGGAATATATGGGTCAGCATAGCATCAATGGCTGAAGGGCCTTTACTGAGCTGTAGTTTTCTATTGCTGTAGTGCGTACAGGACAATCAACGCTGCTGCGCAGTTTGACAATGTTGTTAACATGGCTTATGGTGTGTTGGCATTCATCAGCTGTGGGATTGAGTTCAAGAGCCGTGAGGTAATATTACACCTATATAAGAGCTTGGCCAGACACCACTTCAAGTATTGTGATCAGTTCATTACAGGACGGATATGGATACTATAGAGGGAGTGTAGAGGAGATTTACAAGAATTGTGCCTGGAATGGAGGGCGTACCTTTTGAGTATAGGTTGAGTGCAGTTGGCCTTATCATCTTGGAGGGTTGAAGGATGCGAGGAACCTAATGGAGGTGTGTAAGATGATGAAGGACATTGATTAGGCAGATTCAATGGGATCTTTTAAGAGCCGCTTAGATAGGTACGTGGAGCTTAGAAAAATAGATAGCTGTGCGCTAGGGAAATTCTAGGCAGTGTCTGGAGTAGGGTACATGGACCACAAAACATTGTGAGCGAAGGAACCTGTCAAATGCTGTAAATGTCTCTGGTTTATGTTCTGTGCTCTAATTAAGCCATTGATATTGCTGTATCCCGAAAAAAAAAAAAACAATACATGTTTCAAACCAGAATACGGGATATTCGTTTGATATCTCGAATAGTGTCTTCCACACTATCAAAGGGTTCACAATAGTTCTGGACAAAGATCGGGGGATATTTGCTGGCTTTTCTCTGACAAAGGCACACACACACACATCGCATTATATATACATAGACATCCATACTCTAAAAATCACAGTAACAAAAACTCACGCACACACAGATAAGCGCTTACACATACATTTACAAGCGTACAAACACAGCGAGCCACAGACTCGCACAGATACACATAGACACAAAAACACATATGCAAACACAGACATACACAATGCAAGCGCATACAGATTCGCAAATTAATAACGACCCCCGAAGTCTAAAACACACGCACACCGACCCACACACACGTACGTTGAAAAAAAAAACCGAAGCGCGTACACACACGCACTCACAGTCACACACACACACACACCATCAGGCTGCACTATCTTTTCCACCTCTCCAGCTCCCCAATAGGTGATGGAAAACAATTTCGCAAACTGTAGTGATATAATTTACTTCAAGATTCAGTGACTGCCAAATGGTTCATTTGACGTATTTATTTACAATCAAATCACCTTTAATTCATTAGTCACTTCGGAAAGCACACTCACAATCTCGGGCGGGAGGCGGGGGTGGGGAAGCGGAACAACACCAACAAATGATCGAGAATTTAATTCATTAAATTAGCTAAAATCTTTCACAGCAGGGATTGCATGTCTGACGTAATCGGTTTGCAATTTTTTTCAACCTTTATTTTTAAATCTATTGAGATCTCTCCCTGTGGAGTCGCTGTATCGTATTAAAATCCAAAGCATGAGAGGCCTGAGCATTTAATTTCGAGAGATCGGCCCAGCTGTGTGAGAAAATCATAATACATAGAAAATGGCTATAATGTGGTTTAGGTACGACGGCGTGCAGAAAATATTGTACATGTTCATCGCCGTCATTGGAGTTCCTGGTGAGTGGGCAGAGCAATTCATGTTTGCCATTTCTGTGTACTGACCGGTGTGAACATGTTCGTTGTCAATCTACAAGCTTTGAACATGACGACTCGGAGATATCGATCTTGTCATTTCAAATCTCAGATTTATTTTTTTCATATTTAATGGCAAATAAAATATCTGCCTCTCCTCTAACTCAAGGAATCAATTCGAACGTTGTTCCTGCTTTCAATAAAACTTCGTCCGGTGTTGTCCCGGTGGACGATGAGGAGGAGTAACAGGGAGGGATTTAAGTTCTGAAGATTGCTGTTTCCGAGTCATTGACCAGTGAAACTATGTTTGACATCTGGCTATGGAGTCTGTCACACTCGGATGCCACTGCCTGTTGGTCAAAGATTAGGTGTGATCACCTGAACCAGTGTGCAGAGATCTGCTGCCATGGGTTGTCGAATTGAACAGTTCCATAGAATTCATCCATTAACGGAGACTCTCAGCCTCTGGTTACTCAGTTGAGTCTGTTTTCCCTCGTCAGAAGCTAGGGCATCGTCTCGGCCTGAAGAAGTGTCTTAAACGAGTTTTTTTCAATTCCATGGGTGTTGCCTGATCTGGTGAGTTCCTCCATTGCTTCGAGCGTGTTACTGCCCTCTGAATCCCTTCTTGGCCCCATCAGATGCTGAGTTTCCAGAGGCCTGAGCACTCCTAGTTAAATCAGAGAATCCGGTACTTATCAACGGCTTCGAACAGGAAGAGCACCGATTGTTGTTGTTGAGGTAGATCGATTTTATCGCTGACGATTCCCCGCACATTGTTTTAATTGCACATTAAAGAACGCTGGTCAGAGACAAGCCGACGCGTTTCTCAGGTTAGATGCCGTTCACGAACTGTAGCAACTGTGATGCCCAAATGAACCAAATCCCGTGTTAATTTCCGGAAACAATTTTCAGTAATGCCAAGTGTCTGTTCTCTCTATCTCACTCTCTCCAGTGAATTTAGTGGCTATGGTGATCCTATCCAGGGGAAAGTGCGGCCTGTCTAGCTGCACCACACGCTACCTGGTGGCCATGGCGACGGCGGATCTACTGACCGTTGTGACGCAGGTTATTTTGTTTCAAATCACTTGGTATTACTTCCCATGGACTTTTATGGACATCACTCCTGTGTGCAGTCTTATCAACGTACTAGCAGTCACAGCCACCGATTTTTCGGTCTGGTTCACCGTCACGTTCACCTTTGATCGGTTTATCGCCATTTGCTGCCAGAAGCTGAAAACAAAATATTGCACAGGAAAAACTGCGGCTGTGGTTCTAACAACCACCGGTGTAGTGTTCTTTCTGAGAAATCTTCCCCGATACTTCACTTTTGAGCCCTGGCTAGTCATCGACAATATACCGTGGCTCTGTAAGATCAGGAAAAATATTTTCACTGACCCCGGATGGGTAGGATATGACTGGCTCGATACGGTTTCAACTCCGTTTCTCCCTTTCATTCTGATATTGCTGCTCAATGCGCTGACAGTCAGGCACATTTTAGTGGCCAGTCGTATACGTAAGGGGCTATTGGGTCAGAATAAGGAGGAGAACGGCCATGACCCGGAGATGGAGAGCAGGAGGAGGTCTGTGGTTTTACTCTTCACCATCTCCGGCAATTTCATTCTCCTTTGGATGACATACTTTGCAAATTTCATATCTCAGTATGTCTCAGAAAAACAAATCGGTTCCAATGATTCTGAACGGATCTTTAACAATGTCGGCTTTTTGCTGAGTGATTTCAGCTGCTGCACGAACACATTTATTTATGTGATAACCCAGTCGAAATTCAGGGAGCAGGTGATCAGTGCACTGCAATTTCCGGTCACATCGCTGCATCAAATCATTAATAAAGCCAGGTAGTGAGCACAAGACATAGGTTGTCGCCCTGAGTCTGGTCTGGCCTCCAGTTCCACACATTCACCTTCTGATCTCCCTGTTGGATTATCCTTTCGAACGGCTGCTCCGAGGAATTAGTGCATTGGGTGGTGGAGGAGGGTGGCGGGTGGAGACGTTTGCGAGCAAAGCACCGCTCTTTCGATGCAGTACCTCATTATCCTGCCAGATGTAATTCAAAGGGCTATTCCGTTCTTTGGATACGTCCACCTATTCCCATTCACGTCCTCACAGTAACCCCAGAGTGTGGCGTTCTCAGTCATCTGCTCAGACGTCTCTTCGTATCGAGCAAAATAAAATTATTGTGAAACTTACCGAAAAGAATGTTTGTGTTTTGTACGACGACTTAAGTGAAGGTTTGATGGGTAAGGTAATAAAAGGTTATGTTATATTATTCATCAAAGGATTTCGTATTTAAAAAGCCATTAAAAGGAGATAATGTTTCGAAGGGATATAAAGCTTGGAGATGTTTGGGGATTTATTAAAAAGGCGGTTTGTTTGATGAGTGCAAAATGAAACAGATGAAATGAATTAATAAATGAAATAGTTAAGTTAATGGCCAGGTGATTAGCTGCCATACACATCAAGGATAATTTAAGTGAAATAGTTCAACAATATGGGGATAAGTTTCTTAGGGAATACCCTGATGTGTTGGAAGTCAACTGTGGCAATGGTGGTCTCACTGATGGCGAGATTTCTTTCGGTGAATTTAAGCAGGCCATTATTAATGCACGTCAGACGTCCCCAGGACAGGATAATTGGACACGACAGGAAAATATCTTCAGATAATATTAAATTTTCTGAATTGCGTTTGGAGGTTAAGCAAACCGTCCTTCCTCATGGAAGCTGGCGTTAGCAGTGCCTGTTCTCAAATCTGGGAGCGCCCTAGCACATCCTCCAAGCTGTATATTTGATTGTCTCATTTCTGTAAGCTTACGGAACATATGGTAATCGAGTGTTTGAATTATGTTTTGGAAACAAGATGAGATATGTCGTTTTATCAAAGTGGATTTCAGAAGGGTAGTATGACATTCGATTCAGTTTTATGTCTGGAAACTGGTGCTAGGAAAGCAGATAATTAAAGGTACTGTAATGACAGTATTTCTCATATTAAAATGCATGTGACGTGTCCTGGAAGGAAAGACATTTTAAAATTTGGATATTAGCAGTAAGGGGTGTATGTTTATTGTTCGGAGTTTATAACTTGTACGATCTTAGTAGGTAAGGGTGAGCAAGTTATTTTTGTATTTCTGTGAAGAAGAGATTGGGTCCCCACAAGGCCGCATTGGTAGCCCCTTATTATTTAATATTATTTTTAATGATATTTTCTCTGCGATAGGTACTATAGTGGGTTCTTCATTAAATACAGATATTGGTGCTTTATTGATCAGAGGTAGAAATTTCGATCTGACTGTATATGGGATGCGCTTTACAATTAATGATTTCGAACAGTGGACAAGTAGATGGGGATTTCAGCATCCAACAGTTACGTACTTTACAGACAGGTTAATAGACCTGCACTTCATTATAAATTAACTGATCATACTGTTGAAGAAGTGTCTGTGGCAATATTTCTAGCCTTGTGACTGCACAACATGCTGATATGGAAGCACGATATTAGTAAAATAGCTGGTAAATAGGAAGGGGCATTAAATCCCTTTAGGCATTTCAGTCGGTATTCTTGGAGTGCTACTTGAAAATATTTCTTCAAATTTTTTTATTTTTTAATTAGATCCGTTATTGATTCTGTCCGTGTGGCTTATGGAACAGCTCCATCTTCACCTTAATATGTTTGGATGTCATACCAGCATAGGGTTTAAGTTTGTGTTGTGCTGCCGTTAAGTCGTCCACAGCGTCGGATTTACTGATTAGAAGGGGATTAATGCTCTTACAGTTGCGGTGGTTACAGCTGATGAAAGCACACTGGATCAATTTGCGGGGCAAAGGAATGATCATCAGGTCCAGAGTAAGTTGGACGACAGATGCCAGCATCACAAGTAGAGTGTTCTTAGTTTTGCATGAGCGGCTTCCTATCACGGGAGGAACTTTGCTTTGTTGGAGTCTTCATTATGTCCCACTGTCGCGTTCTCGGTAACCCCAAATTTCCCACTATGACTTCAGTTGATTTTAGGTGACACGACTTATTAAAGCTTAGGTATTTCGCTAATCCTGAGAAGCTGTTTGGTTCATCGATATATTAAGGAAAATTATTCTAATATGTTAAGTACTTTTACAGTTCGATCAAAAGATAATTTAACTGGAAATGTTGATGCTGCTGATTTTGTGCCCGAATTACAGGGAATGATGAAGACACGTATTACTAATCATTCATCAGCATCCTCGATTGTCATCATGTCTCGTTTACTGTGGGTGGTGGATGTCTGTCCGTATTAAGTTGTAATTTACTCAGATTCCTTTCGGTTTGATGAGTCTCAAAACAGGTCATTCTCTCAGGAGGTCAGATGTACTGTTGGAAGCGTATCAACCTTTTTTTTTCATACACTAAGTATCGGGTTACATCTTTCCTATATGGGTCACTGCTTAGCGAGTTGTTGAGGGAAATGAGCGGGTTGATTGACTATTTAGGAAATTGGTTAATAATTCCACTTCGGAGGCTTGATAAATACAAGCTTATGGCAAAACTATTGCAATAATGTGCATAAAGGGAGACACCTTTACAGAACACATAAAATTATTGGGTTTATGGTGGAAGGGGTTGAACAGGAAATGAAGGAAATACATTGACGTGACTTATAACTGGAGAAAATATGCTTAATCATTCCTTATATCGTTGGAAAACATCATTCTGGTTAATAATAACAAAAGTAAGAGGAGCAGGAGTCGGCCATCTGGCTGATCCAAACTGCTTGCCCATTCAATAAGATCACGGCTGATCTGAGCATGGACTCATATCCAGCTACCCACCTTTTTTCCGTAACCCTTAATCCCCCTACTATCCAAATATCCCTCGAAACTTGCCTTAAATATATTTAATGATATACCCTCCACCGCTTCACTGGGCAGAGAATTCCAGACGTTTTTACACGCATTAGGAAAATCAGTTCATCCTTTCTTCCTTCCTAAATTTAGACTCCCGAATCTTAAAGCTAGTTCCCGTAGTTCTTGTCTCAGCTGCCAATGAAAACAACTTTCCTGCCTCAATCTTACCTTTCCCTTTTATAATTTAATGTTTCTTATAAGACTCCTTTCATTCGTCTGCTTTCCAACGAGTACAGACCCAGGGGAGTCAATCTCTCCTCATAGTCTAACACCCTCATCTCTGGAATCAACCTGGGGAATCTCAGCTGCACCAGACCCAAAGCGAGTATATCCTTCTTCAAGTAAGAGACCAGGACTGCATGCAGTACTCCAGATGCGGCTAATCGGTACCTTGTGAAGTTGCAGTATAACCTCACTGCTCTTAAATTCAATCCCTCTAGCAATTAAAGTCAACATTCTTGCTGCACCTACAACCAAGATCTTTGCGAGTCATGAACGGGCACTCCCAAGTCCCTCTGCACAGCAGCATGCTGTTGTCCTTTACCATTTAATAATCTCAAATTCCATTATTCTCCCAATGTACATAACATCGCATTTATCATCAATATACTCCATGTGCCAGATCCTTTCCTACTTACTTGGCCTATCTATATCTCTCTTCAGACTCACCGTATCCTCTGAAAAAATTAGCTTTCCTAATCAATTTAGTGTCATCAGCCAACTTAGGTACACTACGCACGGACTTCTCTTCCAGATCGTTCCAGAATGTCATGAACAATTGTGGGCACAGCACCCCCCCCCCACCTGCGGCACACCGTTCTCCATAGATTACCAAGAAAGTATCATCCATATACCCCAACTTTCTGCTTTCTATTAATTAAAAAATCCACTATCCATGCCAATTCATCATACACGACTCGATGAAGCATCATATGGATAAGCCCTCTGTGCTTCACATTACTGTACGCCTTCAGAAAATCCAAGTAGATTACGTCCACCTGTTTCTTTTATGGACTGCGGATTGTTATTTCTTCAAATAACTCCAAAAGCTTTGTTAAACAGGACCTTACTTCGCTGAATCCATGCTGCTTCTGCCTGATAGATCCATTACATTGCTGTTGCCTCTCGAATTCTTCTAAAATTAAATTTTCAAGCATGATCTCAACTATAGAACTGGCCTATGCATACCTGACTTTTGCCTACATATTTTTGAACAGCTTAATGACTTCCGCCTTCTTCCAATCGACGGGGCCTGCGCAGAGTCCAGAGATTTTTGCTAAATTAACACTAAAGCCACTACTACAAATCTGCCATTTATTTCAGTACTCTGGGACGCAATCCATTAAGACCAGGAGACTTGTCTACCTCTTGGTTCACAAGTTTGTTCTGTACTACTTCTTCACTGATAGCTATTGCATTTAGGCCCTCAGATCTCATTGCATCCATGTCATTTCTCTTCGGCATGATATAGTATGTCAACAAATACACTAAAAGGCGTCCATAGACGTCAAGTGAAAAACATTCTGACAGGCTGCCTCACTGTCTGGCTTGGGGACTACTGCACAGGACCAAAAGAAGTTGCTGATGATTGTAGATGTAGTCAACTCCATATTAGTTATTAGTCTAGGATATCTTCAAGGAGCGATGTCTCAGAGAATCATCGGCCATTATTAAGGACCTCCAGCACCCAGAGCCTATTTCTCAATTTACCTTTTGGTAGGAGGCACAGAAACCTAAAGGCACAAACTCAGCGATACAAGTACAGATTCATTCCGTCTGCCAACCGATTCTTAAAATGCCATTGAACCCTTGGACACTACCTCACTTTTTTAACATATTGTATTTTTGTTTTGCACGATTTTAATCTATTCAGTATGCATGCACTGTATAAAGTATACTGAATAAGATCTATTTATTTATTTATTTATCTATCTATCTATCTATCTATCTATCTATTTATTTATCTATTTATCTATTTATCTATCTATCTATTTATTTATCTATTTATTTATTTATTTATTTATTTATTTATTTATTTATTTATTATTACTGTTACCATTGTTTTACATTGTGTATTGCATTGAACTGCTGCTAGTATATTAACAAATTTCATGTCACATGCCGTTAATAATAAACCTGATTCTGAAAAGTGATTCTGATTCGTCACTAGAGATTTTGTAACGGGGAGCTGTCAACCCCATTTTCTCGATCTTCCGCTTTTGGGTGAGTCAATGCCCAGCTCTCGGAGGCGTGTTACTCCACTATCTGCTAGGTTAGTCTTGATCTCTTCAACTCCCGGTCGGTCGCTCTCGTCTCTATGCTGCACATCTCATCCTAGCTCGCGGCATCGTGGTGCTGTGCTCCTTTGCCACCCGATCAACCAACTTCGTCGAGTAAGCAACACTCTAGCCTCACTCCTCAGTCACTCCCCTCGCCGTGTATTCAATCCAAAACCCTTACACCCCACTTTCCCCTACGTCTATCTATCATCTTCAGCCAGATATTTTCTGACATGAAGTGCCAAACGCTCGTCCACTTTATTTGCAGTCCTTTCCTCATCCCATCAGTAGCAGCACATTTACCTGACTGTCTTCTAGCTCAGCTACCACCACAACCAGGACACAACCCACAACACCCACAAACTTCCTATTGTGTCTTTTATACCTGTTGGACGCCATTTCGCCTACTCATTCAGTGACATCCGAACAGATATCAAAATGTTAGTGTACAAAGCAGTGGTAATGCCAAATCTCCTGCATGCATCTGAAACCTAGACGACATACCGTCGGTATTCGAAGGTACTTGAAAAGTTCCATCAATGCTGTCTTCGAAACATCTTAAATATCAGCTGTGAAGATAGACGAACCAACATCAGCGTGCTAAATGAAGCAACAACAACAAGCATTGAAGCCTACGTCATCAAGAACCAATTAATATGGAGCGGTTATGTTTTTCGGATGAAAGACGAACGTCGGCCGAAACAAATCTTCTACTCCCAGTTTAAAGAAGGCAAACGTAAAGGAGGCAGACAACAGAAGAGATTCAAAGACGTCTTAAAAGCCAACATGAAGAAATGTAACATCAACATCAACAATTTGGAAACTAATGCCAAGTACAGAAAACTCTGGCAAGCCATCATCTGAGAAGGTACAGCAACTTTCGAAGCCAACAGATGTGCAGAATGTGATAAAAAGAGAAGGAAATGGGAAGAGAGGCAGCAACGACCAAAGACCAATCTGCCATCTGGAACTACCTGTCCTGAATGCCGCAGAACTTTCAAAGCCAAGATTGCACTCATAAGCCACTTGAGAGCCCATAAATAATCAAGTCAAATCAAGTCAAGTCAACTTTCATTGTCATTTCGACCATAATTTCTGGTACAGTGCATAGTAAAACTGAGACAACTTTTTTCAGAACCATGGTTTACATGACACAGTACAAAAACACTAGACTGAACTACATAATAACAAAACACAGAGAAAGATAAACTAGACTACAGACCTACACTGGACCGCATAACTTGCACAAAAACAGAGCAGGCATTACAATAAATAATAAATAGGACAGTAGGACAAGGTGTCAGTCCAGGCTTCGGGTATTGAGGAGTCTGATAGCTTGGGAGAAGAAACATTTACATAGCCTTGTCGTGAGACCCCGAATGCTTCGGAGCCTTTTTCCAGACGGCCGGAGGGAGAAGAGATTGCATGATGGCTGCATGGGGTACTTCATAATGCTGTTTGCTTCACGGATGCAGCGTATAGAGTAAATGTCCGTGATGGCGGAAAGAGAGACCCCAATGATCTTCTCAGCTGACCTCATTATCCCCTGCAGGGCCTTGCGATCCGAGATGTTGCAATTTCAGAATCAGGCAGTGGTGTAGCTGCTCAGGATGCTCTCAATACATCCCCTGTAGAATGTGATGAGGATGTGGTGTGGGGGATGTACTTTCCTTAGCCTTCGCAAAAAGTAGAGACGCTGGTGGGCTTTCTTTGCTATAGAGCTGGTGTTGAGGGACCCAGGTGAGATTCTCCGTCAGCTGAACACCAAAAAATTTGGTGCTCTTTACGGTCTCTAATGAGGAGCCATCGATGTTCAGCGGGGAGTGCCCTCCTGAATTCAATAACCATCTCTTTTGTTTTGTTCACAGGTTGTGGGCTCTGCACCAGTCCGTTAGCCGCTGCACTTCCTCTCTGTAAGCTGACTCGTCGTTTTTTCTGATGAGACCCACCATGGTGGTGTCATCGGCGAACTTGATGGTATGGTTCGAGCTGTGTGTTGCAGCACAGTCGTGGGTTAGCAGAGTGAACAGCAGTGGAGTGAGCACGCAACCCTGGGTAGCCCCAGGTAGATCTTCCCCACCAGTCCCAAAACAGAGGTCAACGGGTAACCTTGCCCAGACCTCAGATAATATGCAAAGTACTCAGTAACTTCAGTCTGTGTATAGGTTTAGCAGCGGACCAGATGTATTATCCCTCAGAACCCCATTCTACCTCCTTTACCAGGAAGACATTGACATCTTTACAAATCAAGGAATTGTCATCATCTGCTTCAAATATGCCAATTTATTTAGAATTTGTGACAACAAATGCCATAGCCGCAGCAATCCCTTGCTAAAGACATTTCGACTCAGCACGGTCATCTTTCTATTCTGAGACGCTGCTCCCCAGTCGCCGACTGCTCCACTGTAACAAACATTCTCCACACTTCCACTGTAACTAGGCCTTTCAATATTCCATAGTTTTAATGAGATTTTCCTGCAGGGAACACAGGAACAGAGTAATCAAACGCCCCTCACGTGTTAACTAATCCGTTCCTGGCACCATCCTTGAGAACCTCCTTAAGAATCTCCAAGTGCATCTGTGACTGCTGAAGATCTTTCACCCATAGAGATGCCTTTATCGGTTCTTCCAAGGTGCCATGATGATTCACATTCTACATAACATTCTATTGAAGAACCGTTTTTCTTTTCTCCTCAACACTTGTCCAAATCCTTCTGCAAAGTCTCCGTCTCCTCAGCACTGCCTATCTTTTCAATTGTCTCCGTATCTTCCGCATACTTGGCCATTAACCCGCCGGGTTCATCAGTTGAATCTTGCTCATATAATGTGAAACGAAACGGTCCCAACGCCAATCTATGGAAAACAATGCCCAAGAATGAAGATGTATGCGTCTTCAATACGGACAAATATTTTCATCAGAGTCAATGGAATTGAACTACAGTGTTTTTCAAGTTAATGTAACAAAGAAAGTGAGCCTGGGGTATATCCTAATCCCTGGACACAGATCCTCTGTATAAATCAGGGTTGTTTCTAATGCATCAACTCAGAGTGTCTGCCGGACCGATGACTTCAGGAGCAACAGAAGTCAGATTCTCACTGGAATGGTGCACTCAGTCATCTGGCGAAAACACGAAGTTTACTATCCTTTTATTTCAACGTTTGGAATTCCCGGTAAGTCGTCTGTCAGCTAACTTTGGTGCGAATTGAAATTTAATTACAATGTTGTCATTGTTTCTGTCTCTTGTTTGATTGTCACGTGTCCAGTCCGAGGATTCCGCGTTCCCGGAATGGAATGAAAATACCGGGACTTTGGATTCGGGAAACTGGATCTAAAAACAGACTGCAACATGAACTGAGCGAATCCGCCAGCATCTGTAGAATTCAGCGTTTCAGGCACTGTTCATCGAGATGTTTGGTTTCGGGTCTCTATCCCCTTGGTATAACAGCGACTGCACGGCATTTGCAAACATTGTGTTTATAGAATCCACAGAAATTATTTGAATAAATACTGTGCATTTGTATGTGAGCGGCTGTCCGAGTTAAGTTTAACAATCAGACCATCGTCTGGTACCAAAGGTGAGGACTTCAAAGTTGCAGCATAAAGTTTGTGGATTTTTAATACGTGTACGCTGTGACTGAATCTGAAACAATTGATGGACAACACAATGAAGTCGTTGCGGAGCCAATTAACACAGCCAACATGTAGTTTCATCGTTATCAATAAGTGAAATGCGTTCCATTTTCTGGACATCTGACACTATTATAGTCTGCAGCACTGAGTCTGCTACTGGACGTTGAATTCCGCTCACTAGTTTCTACAGGATGGATTCCATGGGAGGTGTCATGTCTGCCTCTGCGGTTGTGTTAGACTGCGCTGTATCTGTCGGAATCAGTCAATGTTCTGTTGCAAAGACAGTGAGGTGGCAAAAGATGGAAGAGGAAGCAACACGGTAATGCTAGAAGTAATAAGGTCCAGGCAGCTTGTCTGGGAAGAGAACCCAGTGAATACTCGTGTCAGCATCCTTCCTGAGTAGAGACACTTTAACTGCTTTTAAACATAATTATGTTCTGCCTAGATGAGCGTTTCCAGTTTTTCCAGTTTCTGTTCCGTCCTTAGGCTGTTCTGTTGCTGACAGGCTGTGAAGGTGGCATGGAAGTTGATGATTGTCTAACGGAATAAACCCGCCATCAGCTCCGGACTTACTCACTTCATCCATTCGAGACGCGGGAGAGACCTGGTAGAAAATTTTCCAAACAGTATTTACTCTCAGGAGGTAGTTACCTACTTTTAACTTTCAGCTAGTACTTCCATATTTCGGTCATAGGTGAGGAATCCGCATTCAGATCATATTGAACTTACTTTACCAAGTAAACACTTTCCTGTCTCGCCAGCTCTGCGCCCTCCTTCGACGCGACCACTGCTAAATGCAATACTAAAGTGGAAAATACAGGATCCCCTCAAACTGCTTGCATTGGCTTCTTCTCAATAATTTTTCAACTTGTTCCCTGTCTCTCTTCCAGCGAACTTGGTGGCGATTGTGATCGTGTCCCGGGGAAAGTGCGGTCTCTCCATATGTGTAACACGTTACCTTTTGGGAATGGCAGCGGCCGTTCTCATGGTCGTTATTTCGGATCCGTTGCTGACGAAAATTCCTTGGGTATATTTTCCCCGATCATTCCTGGACATCACTCCTGTATGCAGATTCCGGGCATGGCTGATTTTTGCGAGTACTGCGATCTCTGTCTGGCTGACTGCCACATTAACCACTGATCGGTTCGTAGTTATATGCTGTGACAAGCTGAAAACAAAATATTGCACCGAGTGAACGGCGGCTGTGGTTATCGGGACAGTGAGTGTGCTGCCCTGTTTGGAGTGTGTCCCCTGGAGCTTTACATTGGAGCATACGGTATTAATTGACGGTATTCCCTGGTATTGTGTTTATAAGCAGAGCTTCAATAACTCTCCATCATGGGCGGCATTTGAGTTATTTAACCGCATTTTAACTCGCTGTGTCCCATTCTTTTTTGATTTTGCTGTTCAATATTCAGATTGTCAGGCGGATTCTAGCAGCCAGTCGAGCTCGTAGGGAGCTCCGGGGACAAAAGAGTGGAGACAATGACAAGGACCGGGAGATGGAGAACGGACGCAAATTCATCGTTTTGCTCTTCAGCATAACTGGTAGTTTCATATTGCTCTGGATAACACAGGTTGTATTTTATATCTACCAACGTATTTGTATGAGAACTGTTTATTCTCCCACAGAACCCCATTACATCATTGAATACACAGCGGGAATGCTGCAGGTCTCATTTCCTGCACCAACACTTGTATTTACGCCCTGACTCAGAGCAAATTCCGAAAGGAACTGAGGTATGCGATGACTAACACACTGAATCGGATTTTGAATCTCATGAAACTTTAGAAATAAACGCTGCCGGGTATTACAGTTCGACTGCTTTTATGTTCCCAATTCTGTACTTGCATTTGTTTGTAAATGAGATCAATGTGATGAATATTCTTACAAAACAAATGCGAGAAAATATACAGATGCTCGAAATACAAAAAAACAAAGCACACGAAGTCAGCGTCCCGATGGAGAGTTTTGGCCCGAAATATACACTGTTTATGCTTTTTATAGAAAACCCCTTTGCAATGCACCTCCCGCGTAGATTATATTGAAGCTTGAGATGAACGTGTTACCCCCGATTCGACGTTCTGACAAAACAGCCTGATCTTTTTAATATGTTTTCGTCTTCTTCAATCACTCCTGCTCCTGCCATAAGCCGCCTTTTCCTGGCGCCTCTTTCTCTTCCAGTAGCCGACGAGGATGGGAACTCAATTAAGCAAGTTCCGAAGAAAGGGTAACTAAGATAACCGAGTAAAATTTGGAACCGTCCTACCTGAAGACGATGGGCGGTGTCGTCCGAATCACGACGGTACTGTTCTAGCTGAAAGCTGGGTAGTTACCAGAGTCCTCCCTGAGAAAGGAAGGTAGTCCGTAGCCTAGCTTCAGGCTGATGACTCAGAGTAAGCCAAGATTTCCTGCATTGCTGAGGCTGAAAGAAGCCTGAGAAGAAAAGAAGATAGGCTGCGAATAAAGAAAACGGATAAAGTTAAAAAAAATAGAAAAGCTTAGCTACGGGGAGAAACGACGGAAGGAAACATCAAGCTGCATAAATGGAGACAGAGTAAATACTCAGTGTGTACATACTCTGCATAAAGAAACGTTCTGCTGTCCGAACTAGAATTAAATTCCTAAACATGAAAAATGGGAAGTGCCAGCAGTCGACCTGCTTGCACTTACCTTAATAACACGAAGCTGTTCTGAGGTAAGACAAAAGCTTTGAATGCTCAACTGCAGTTAGGAAAAGAGATACCTTGGTGTCTGAGACCATAGGACGCTGAAAACAGCTGTGCTGGTTGACTCTAAGAAGGTATTGGATTTCATCAATCGGGGAATTCAATTTAGGAGCCAAATGATAATATTGCAGGTAAATTGAACCCTGGCCAGACCCAACTTGGAGCACTGTGCTCAGTTCTCATCGCTTCACTACAGGATGGATGTGGAAGACATAGAAAGGATGCAGAGGAGACTTACAAGGATACAGCTTGGTTTGGGGAGCATCACCTATGAGAATAGGTTGAGTGAACTCGGCCTTTCCTCTTTGTGGCGACGGAGAATGAGAGGTGACCTGATAGAGGTTTATAAGGTGATGAGAGGCATTGATCGTGTGGATACTCATAAACTTTTCCCCAGGGCTGAAATGGTTGTCACAAGAGGACTCAGGTTTAAAGTGCTGGGGAGAGAGGACTTATACAGTAGTGACTGTGTGGAATGGGCAGCCGGCAAATGTAGTGGAGGCTGATTACGATAAGTTCTTTTAAGAGTCTTTTAAAATGGCACATGAAAGTTAGTTAAATAGAGGGCTATAAGTAAGCCGAGTAATTTCCAAGGCAGGGACATGTTCGGCACGAATTTGTGGGCAGAAGGGCATGCATTGTGCTGTAGGTTTTCTATGTTTTCAAATATTTACTCGGCCTGAAAACTACGCTGTCCTTAATAAAATATTATATAAACGAAAATTCATGCTGCACGGCAGAGAAAGGATGTGAGTAGCAGCACTTCAATTACTGCTACTGCACAGCCGCCCGACCCGTCCCCACGCCCCCCCCCCCCCACGTAACTCAGAGAGAGCAGAGAGATAGCGTTGGCAGTAGGATGTCAGGTCCCTGTACTCTAAGTGCTGCGATCAGGGGTTGAAGCATAGTATATAACACGTCACACTTCATGGCAGTCAATCTCATTCGTCTGCCCGCCGCCGGACAGTGAGCAAATGGTTTTGCTGACCACTGCTCACCATTGCGTACCTTTACCCTATATGGGCCAATATAACAGTGACTTCACATTTCCACTATATGAAATGAAATCGATCGGCAACTTGAAATATCAATATAATATATCACACAGTAGACGTTTGTCAATATGGTTGGCAGCTTCTGCCTTCTTTTTCTGAAGACAAATTTAACAGGCTCATAGATGAAAACATTCGCCCTGAAAGATGTCTGAATCCCGCCGCTAATTCCCATTTCATGGAACCGGACCTTTAGCGGCTCAATGGTACTGATAGCCTCGCTGGTTGTGATAGTCATCAAATAGTCATTGAATTTGACATGCATCCACCTCGATCTGTCCGAACCAGTATCTTTATTACACTGCTACTCATAGCTCTCCTGTGCAACGACGGTTCTATATAATTTCTGGGCTTCGCTTCTGGAACGTCACCCGTCGATCTCCATTATTGAATTGACTGTCACTTGGCGCTGACAATATTGGGTCGGTGTAACACTGCGATATTTCAAGAAGTAAGTGTGAAAGAAACTCGCTCGTGTGCCGGCAACGGTATCCATTGAAAATGAAAGCCCCCGCTGGGGAATCATGTTTAAACATGCTAACGTCCGTGATTAGTAACAGCATCTAACCTTTACGGAATAAAATGAAGGAAATGTGGTTTAGAGCGGTAATTAATCAGCCATAATGGAATGATGAAACAGACAGAGCATACCGAATCGCCTTTCTGCAAGATCTATTTTATTCTTCTGAATCCTGTCACAGCTTCTCTTTCTTCCACAATCATCGGACTCGGCATTGGACTTTATCTTCTACTTACCAACATCCATCTGTAAAGCAGTGTACCTCGTTATAATTGAACCTCCTTTGTATAAATTTTGTCGAATCTGCCTTGAGACGCTACAGAAAAGACTTAAACCGATTAGAAGACTGGGCAAAATGGCAGTGTGAACACATTATCAGGTAATGTATGGGCCTGAACTTCGGTGAGGTGCAAAGGGACTCAAGATATTTCGTGAAGTTACGAAAGCACAATAACGCTTGTTTTTCCTCAGGATGCTGAATAAAGCCGGTTTACCTCAACAGATGCTGGTGACCTTTTCCCGGCTGCACCATAGAGAGCATCTTAACACACTGCATCTCTGTGTTGTATTTAGGTTCTACAGGAGCTGATAGGAAAGTCTCTAGGGCACAGAAGATCATCGGGACACCGGTTCCAGCCCTAAAGGACACCGACAGCTGACGCTGCCTGAAGAAACTTACAAGCACCTGTCAGGACAATACACACCCATGCAAACGTCTGTTTAATCTTCTTCCGTCTGGCAGACGTTATAAGATTTTCTATGCACGCACTTCAGACTGAAAAATAGCTTTTTTCCCCAGAGCTATAATTGCTCTGAACCAATTGATGAAGCATTATCCATAAATTTGTTGTATTACTACTTTCAATACTGGTTTTATTGCCGTCATGCATCTAAGCTACGCTTTTGTACTGCTAGACATTGCTTGTACTGGCTGTTTACTGGATTTTATTTATTGGTTATTTATTTTTCTTTGTTTTATAGCATTGCATACGAGAGTTAGAAACTCCTTTTCGCTGCATTGGTGAATGACAAATTGTACTATGCAATGCCAATAAAGATATTTCAATTTCAGTTTCAATTTCATTTCGAGAGGAATCGGATATATTGGCATGGATGGACAGTTGAAGCTTTAAACTGCACTGATGAAGCCCTATCTTGAGTATTGCCAGCAGTTTGTAGCGCCTTGTCTTATAAAGGATGCGTTGATATTGGAGGGCGTTCAAAGGTAGTTTAGACCATTATTCCGGGATTGACAGACTTCCCATTTGAGGAGCATTAGATGGCCCTGGACCTCTACTTGCGTTAAGTAATTCAGAAGACTGACTGGTGACCACATAAATCACCCGCTGCGACCCTTCCTGACTATTAGCCCGTGACTAACCATATCTAACACTCGTGACTTCCGGCGGCTTAGGACCACCTGCCCTATGACTGAACTGAGCTTCCTTGCGTTTCAGCAGGTGCTGCTAAATATCTTGAACCTCCTC
Source organism: Hypanus sabinus (assembly GCF_030144855.1). Lineage (NCBI taxonomy): Eukaryota > Metazoa > Chordata > Chondrichthyes > Myliobatiformes > Dasyatidae > Hypanus > Hypanus sabinus. Next base: position 289,878 of record NW_026780961.1, read on the forward strand.
TGGAAGCAATCGGCGAGCCGTCACTCGAGACCTCGGTTGCTCTAATAGTCTGGCAAGTACTCTTAAGGAAATCAAAATCCGGAAAAGGCTTCTTCGCATTCCAAGATTCCGGATCGGAGTCCTACAATTACATTCAGGCCGGTCTACTATTACAAATAGGGCCAAAACATGATGCCCGTCCGTCAATTACCTCTCGTACCTCATCCTCAGCACGATCACTCCCGTTCTCACCATCTCCCGCCAAATTAGCTTAAACTCTCCCGAAACGCTCTAGCAGATATTGTCTAGTATAGATTGTCCCAATAGTAATATTCACAACTGTTCTCATCCCAAAGACGCTACGCATTATTTTTAAATAATTATGCCTTCACAGCAATATGTACGTAAATCTCCAGAAAGCCACAATACTAAACACCACTAGAATACTCCCAGAGCTCCCCTCAATTAAGAAGATGATTGCACTCGACTATGCACATAGCTCACGATTGACCCGATTGAGCTGGAAAAAAAAACAACAACTTTCTATAGTAATCAGAATTAAAAGGTTCATTATGCTAGTAATAGACGGGATTGGTAATGCTTTCAACCAGTTGCATGTAGTTTGGTGCTCTGTAGCTGCCGAGAAAACAACAACAACAATAACAACAACTTCCTTGAATGCCTTCTATGTGATTTTCTCCAGTCCCACTAGAAATTCGTCAAATTGCCTGTCATTGATGACCCCTTTGATTTGTGGACTAACAAAAATGTTTTCCTTTATCTTGGCACCAGTTATTCCGGGAAGCATCTGTCTCAAATATCAAATACTTCATAGAAATGTTTGTGCCTGGTGATAGCAAATTCCATCTTTACAGTCCTGAACCCAATAATTGTTACTTAAACCTGCCCTGCCATGCAGCAGCCGCGCCGACTAAGCGTGCTCCAGCATACTGGAACAAGCTCGGAATCTTTCCAGCTTACATTGTCGGCAACATTTTAATTCACTTGAATTATGTGTGGTTGTTCAGTCCGAAGACCGTGGCTCGGTCAGCGGACTCCGGGTTTTCCGGCGGTCCCTTGCTGCGGTTGGACTTAACTAGTAGCACCTGAGGCTCATGTTGTAATGAGGAAAATAGTGGTCTTGGCATTGAGTATGGTTTGGGGGATCGTCTTGTCAAGCTTCCTTGACACGACACCCATGGCACAGATGGCTGGTGGAAGGCTAAAACTGACTCTGCTATCCTTGCGGCTACGTTGGAGAACCATGGCATCTGGGAGCCGTGCTGGTAGTTGTCAGAGCGGTCATTGCGGTACTGATACAGCTGTTTCCAGGGCCAGCTGGGTGGCCGTCAGCCTCTCCGAGTGAGGTAGGGATCCGGTTGCTTCCGTAGCCAGCGAAGGCGGCCGGCCGTAACGGCTACTCGGAGCTACCCAGATACCGAGATCAAGCTTGGTGTTTGTCTCTTCCCGTCCTCGCCTCCGTTGCCTTGCGGGCAAAATCTCTCTTGTCTTGTCGTCTGCCGTTCTATAACGGCAGAACGGCCTGACCTACCCGACGGATTGTCCTGCCCCACCTTGGTATAAAGTTATAGAAGAGTCCCGTTTCATGTCATGTCCTGTTAAAGACGAGTCCCGGCTTGTCGGATGACAAGTCCCGGCTCTACGTTTGTGTACTGTCGCGTTTCATGTCAGTGTCCTGTTTACGATCAGTCCCGGCTTGTCGGAGGTCAACTCCCGGCTCCATGTTGATGCGGAGTTCCTAGTCTGCCCCTAACTGCAGCCTCCGAGTGCCTCGAGCCTCGACACAAGTAAGCAGCCTCATTCCTCGACCCAAGCCATAGCCTCTTCGACCAAAGCCTGCAGCCTCCAGCCTCGACCCAAGCCACAAGACCGCGACACTAGCCAAGCCTCGTCACGTCCTCGCCTGGGTTTGGGGGTCCGAGCACGAGGCAAGACCCAGGCTGTGGGTCCTTGTCCAGTCTCAGGCTCGGAGTCCACTCCAGGCTCCTTGTTTCCCAGTCCCTCGTCCTGCCCAGTTCCTAGTACTACAGTGTCTGGTCTGCGTCCTGCATTTGGGTCCTGATTCAACACCGGACTTATGACAAAGATTTTCTCAGATATTCCTTTTTTAATTCCTTGAACATTCCGGCATATGTGGGGTTTCCTGCCACTCTTGCTGCTCCAAAATCGTATCAGGAAAGGTTTAGACTGGGTGTACATCACAGTTCCTCATCACTGACCATTAACGTCACTTATACATATTTATTTCTCACTTGCGTTTTCCCATTGTTCAGTTTTCTCCAGCATGATTCTCCCACACTTTCTCAGGCTGTGCTGACTCCCACCCTGAAACTGTCTGACATGTAGTGCGGGATTCTCCCCGTATCCACACCTTCCGAATATACTTCCTCTTCTCGCTCTGTGCCTCGATTCCAGTGTGGTAAGTACAGTACCTGATCTTCAGCTGCAAACTATCGGAAGAAGCTTGTGCACAGCGGCCTGTCAAAATTCCTTGCTTTCACTTACTTCCACCTGTCTCACTTGATATCAGTACAAGATTTGATAGCCTAGGCCCGCGCCGCAGGTAACGTGTAGAGTGTGGTCTTTGGGTAGTGTGTAAACCTTGTTAGGGTTTCCTGTGGTGATGGAGTGTGCTCAATGGGTTTTGTGTTGCAAGTTTCAGATCACTGTTGGGTAGGTGTGTCTTTATTGGGAGCTGGTGGATAAACAGTGTATTCATTGAGATAGTGTGGTGAGATGGAATATTCAGTGGTGGAGGCTTGCAAAGAGAAGTGTTTAAATGGGTACCTCTAGTACAGAAAGCGCTAGGTGATTCGGAGAGACAAATGGAAGAGTGGTGGTGTTTGTGGGGGCTTATCTGAGGCCGGAGGAAGGGTCAGATTAGTTTCTCTTTCTTTCTTTTTCAATTTTATTATTGATTTTCATATATACATATAAAAAAACATAACATAATAATGAGTAAATTATGAATACAATAGACTTGAAGTCACGTTGATAATAAGATAACAATATCCTATTAAACATCAACAGAAAAAAATACCTTAATCAATCAAGTCCATATGATTATATATGAAAAAAAAACAAAAATAACTTTTAAAAGAAGAAAAAATTTGAAAATATGTGAAAAAAGTATATATAAGAAAAATAAAACACTAAACTAAACTAACATGGGCAATAATAATAGCTTAGAAGTATATGATAGTGTCAAAAAACTCCAGAACTCCATACCTGAACATGAATAAGCAGAAAGAAGGTCTGGAAAAGGCCAAATTAATTCATATGAAAATGTCGAATAAACGGTCTCCAAGTTTCTTCAAATTTAATTGATGAGTCAAAAATAGTGCTTCTAATTTTTTCCAGGCTCAGATAAGAAATAGTTTGAGAAAACCACTGAAACGTGGTAGGAGGATTTACTTCTTTCCAGTTTTGTAATGTAGACCTTCTGGCCATTAATGTTACAAAAGCAATCATTCGTCTGATTGAAGGGGAAAACTGATTACCATCTTCATTTGGTATACCAAAAATTGCAGTAATAAAATGAGGTTGTAAATCTATATTCCAAATTGAGGAAATGGTATTAAATATGTCCTTCCAATAGTTATGTAAAGTGGGACATGACCAAAACATATGAGTCAATGAGGCCACTTCTGAATGACATCTGTCACATTGAGGGTTAATATGAGAATAGAATCGAGCAAGTTTATCTTTAGACATATGAGCTCTATGTACAATTTTAAATTGTATTAAAGCATGTTTAGCACATATAGAAGAGGAATTAACCATTTGCAAAGTTTTTTCCCATTTATCTGTTGATATATTATATCGAAGTTCTTTTTCCCATTCTTGTTTAATTCTAACTGATATTTCTGGTTGTATCTTCATAATCATATTATAAATTAAAGCTACTAATCCCTTCTGACAAGGGTTTAAGGTAAAAATCAAATCTGTAAAATCCACTAAAGTTGAATTAGGAAAAGATGGTAAAACTTTATGTAAGAAATTTCTAATTTGTAAATATCTGAAAAAATTAGATTTAGGTAATTCAAATTTGTTGGAAAGTTGGTCAAATGACATCAAAGTATCTTCAAAGAAAAGATCACGAAAACATTTTATACCTTTCCATTTCCATATGTTAAAAGCTTGATCTGTCCAAGAGGGATTGAAAAAGAAATTAAGTAAGATAGGGCTATCAAGAACAAAGTTTTTCAAAGTAAAAAAACTTACGAAATTGAAACCAAATTCGTAATTTATGTTTAATAACAGGATTAGATATTTGTTTATTAAATTTAACTAAATCAGCAGGAAGACAAGAACCAAGAACAGAGAATAGAGAATATCCCTTTACCTCATTACATTCCAAATTTACCCACTGTGGGCAAAATGGTGAATCCAAATCTAGTTTCCAATACATTAAATTACGAATATTATTTGCCCAATAATAAAATCTAAAGTTAGGTAAAGCTAAACCACCATCTTTTTTAGATTTTTTTAATTGCCTTTTACTTAACCTAGGGTTTTTATTTTGCCACACAAATGAAGGAATTTTTGAATCAATGTTATCAAAAAAAGATTTAGAAATAAAAATTGGTAAGGCTTGAAATAAGTATAAAAATTTCGGTAAAATCATCATTTTAATAGCATTAATCCGACCAATTAATGATAAAAAATAAAGGAGACCATCTTGTAGTAAATTGATGAATTTGATGAACAATAGGTAAAAAATTCAGTCTAAATAAATCTTTATATTTCTTGGTAATTTTTATACCTAAATAGGTAAAGTTATCAGTAACAACTTTAAATAGTATCCTATTACTCAATAAAGTTTGTGCATTTAAAGGAAATAATTCACTCTTATCTAAGTTTAGTTTATAACCGGAAAAAATACCAAATTGAACCAACAAGGATAAAATAGCGGGAATAGACCTATCAGGGTCAGAAATATATAACAGCAAGTCATCAGCATAAAGTGATAATTTGTATAACTTCTCATTACGGGTAATACAAAAAATATTAGGAGATTCACGAATAGCAATAGCTAAAGGTTCTAATGCAATATTAAATAATAAAGGACTTAAGGGACAGCCTTGTCTCGTACCACGAGATAATTGAAAAAAAGAGGATCTATAATTATTTGTAAGAACAGAAGCAACAGGTTTATAATATATTAATTTAATCCATGATATAAAGCTAGGACTAAAATTAAAATTTCTCAATGTATTAAATAAATATATCCATTCAACTCTATCAAAAGCTTTTTCAGCATCTAATGAGATAACACATTCTGGGATTGTGGGTGGTGAAGTATAAATTATATTAATCAATTTTCTAACATTAAAAAAGGAATACCGATTCCTCATAAAACCAGTTTGATCTTCTGAAATAATCTGTGATACTACTTTTTCTAATCTAATGGCTAAAATTTTTGTAAGAATCTTAGAATCTACATTTAATAGTGATATAGGGCGATAAGATGTACATAATGTAGGATCTTTATCTTTTTTAAGAATTAGAGAGATATTAGCTTCATAAAAAGATTGGGGTAATCTCTTCTTAGCAAACGCATCATTTAAAATTTCACATAACCAAGGAGAGAGCAAAGAAGAAAAAGTTTTAAAAAATTCTACTATATAACCATCAGGACCAGGAGCTTTCCCTGAATTCATTGATGAGATAGCCTCTCCTATTTCCAGCATAGAGATAGGAGCATCTAACAGGCTATGGTCTTCATCAATCAGTTTAGGAATATTCAAATTGTTAAAAAAATTATCTATCATGGACTGGTCACCATCAAATTCTGATTGATATAAAGATTTATAAAAATCTTGAAAAGAATTATTAATTTCTTTATGATCAGTAGTTAAATTACCGTCTTCTTTGCGAATTTTAATAATTTGTCGCTTAGTCGAAATAGCTTTTAATTGATTAGCTAACAGTTTGCCAGTTCGATCACTGTGAATATAGAATTGAGCCCTGGTCCATTGATTTTCAATTGAAGAAGATAATAGTAAACTATGTTCCATTTGAAGCTCAACTCTCTTCTTATAAAGTTCTTTGGTAGGATTCACGGAATAAATCTTATCAATTTCCTTGATTTTATCCACTAATAAAGCAATATCTAAATATCTTTGTTTTGTTTTACCAACAGAATATGAGATAATTTGTCCACGGATAAAAGCTTTAAAAGAGTCCCAAAGTATTCCTCTGTCGATTTCTTCAGTATAGTTTGTTGAGAAAAACAAGTCAATTTACTGTTTTATGTAGGTGATAAATTCTGGGTCTTGAAGCAAAGTAGCGTTAAGGCTCCAAGATCTGATATTATTGGAATAGTCCGAAATCTTAATAGATAACTTCAAAGGTGCATGATCCAAAATAGTAATAGAATCATATTTACAATCAATAACATCCGTTAATAACCGATGATCAATAAGAAAATAGCCAATTCTAGAATAGCTATGATATACATGTGAAAAAAGTGAAAATTCTTTATCTTTAGGGTTCAAAAACCGCCATATTTCTGTAATTCCCGAATCAACCATAAAAGAATTAATAAGTAGGGCTGATCTATTCGGAAGAGTACGGATAGGTTTAGATCTATCCTTCGAAGGATTCAAACAACAATTAAAATCTCCACCCATTATCAACATATATTCATTTAGATTAGGAAGGGAAGTAAATTAACGTTTAAAAAATTCAGGGCAGTCAAAGTTTGGAGCATAAATATTAACTAGAACAACTTTCCGATTAAAAAGTGAGCCAGTTATCAACAAAAATCTACCCTGTGGGTCAGAAATAATTTCATGATGTGTAAACGATATTGAGGGGTCTATAAAAATAGACACGCCCCTAATTTTAGCGGTACAGTTCGAGTGAAATTGTTGACCCTGCCAGAACCTAAAAATACGTTGATTATCCTCCCTCCTGATATGGGTCTCCTGTGCAAAGATAATATTAGCGTTCAGTCTATGGAATACTTTAAATATTTTTTTTACGTTTAATCGGATGATTTAAACCATTAATATTCCAGGAGATAAAGTTAACAGATTTATCCATCATGCTAATATTAGTTGTTTGTATCATAAAAGGTTAAAAAGACACATAACCCACAATTCAGGAAGGAGGAAAATTGATTCAGGAGCATCCGGAGAACATGGCACCTCAACAATATTAATAATTTAAAGTCGGCCCATAAACTAAAAGCAAAAGAATAAAGAGCAAAAGCGTGAAAAAAGATCCCTCCCCCCTCCCCCCACCCTTCGAAAAAAAGCCAAGCGGCAGGCGCATAATCTAATACCAACATTACCCCCATTTCAAGATGGCAGCTCTATAAAAAGATTAAAAGAAAACTATATAACACCCAGATTAAGATATAGAGTTGCAAAAAGAAAATATATATCAATCAGAATAAAAAAAACTAATATAATAAAACAAAAAATCATTAATAAAAAAAGTATAAACATCAAAATTTGAAAGTGTAATATACCTTTAAAAAAAATCCCGTGTTCAAATACAAGATGACGTTTCAATAGCAAAGACTTATGGGAAGAAGAAACGCCATTTTGAAAAAGCCATATTACTAAATACAGATGTGAGTTCAGCAATCTGTTAAATGACAAAATAGGATTAAAAAAAGGAATGTAATAAACAGTGCAATATGTATAAAAAAAGGACCAAAAATCCAAAACATTCGTCCCATTTCTAAGTACAGGCAAACAACTAAATGCTTACAAAAAACAGAATCTTACGGGAAAAAGAAACGACATTTTTTAAAAAAAGTAAATCATTATTGCAAAATATAAACGTATAGAACCGAAACAGAAAGAAAAAAAGAAGATATTATAAAAATTAAAAGGAACATCTATAAACAATGATGATAGTAAAAAAAAAACAGACCCGTAGATCAAAATAAGAAGTTATAACCCAGCTTCATAGGTTAAAACTTAAAGTAAAAAGATATCCTCTCTCCGAAAAATCTTCCACATAACACATAGTTCAAGTTGCACTGGAAGATCGAAATTCTTCAGCAAATTTCTTCGCTTCTTCCGGAATGTTAAAAATTGGCTGACTGTTGTCGTTCAGCGTAATTCTAAGCTTCGCTGGATACATTAAAGTTTCATTAAGTCCAATCGAGTAAATCTCTGCCATCACTGGTTTAAAAGCAATTCTGGCTCTCATCACTTCGTAGGAATAATCCTCAACATTTCGAAATTTGTAGGTATTGTAAGAAATCATACCTTTTTTACGAGCTAATCGAATTAAAAGATCTTTCTCACGAGAATAATGAAGGCGAACAATCACCGCTCGTGGTTTATCAGTCGTAGACGAAAACCTCGCAACTCTGTGAGCACGGTCAATAACAGGTTTAGTTTGCAAACCTTCATCACCGAAAATTTCCCACAGTAATTTAGAGAAAAATTCAATTAATTCACCGGACTCAACTCTTTCGGGAAACCCGATAATTCGCAAATTCTGTCTGCGAGATCGATTTTCGAGATCAGTAATTTTAAACTTATACTGATCTACAGTTTTAAGAGTCGATTGTACCTTCTTATCCAACACTTCAATTGTACGTACTTTTTTTAACAATTAATTTTTCAAGAGTCGCCAACTTATCTTCATGCCGCTGAATATCCGATGCCTGCGACTGAAACTTAGTATCAAGCGATCTAACAACTCCTTCAAGTTCAGACATTTTCGTGGTAAGCTTGTTTTCCAAACTTACCATTTTACTTTCCAGCTTGTTTTCCAAACTTGCCATTTTACTTTCCAGCTTGTCTTCGAAACTTGCCATTTTACTTTCCAGCTTGCTTTCCAAACTTGCAAGTTTATTGTCCAGAAGATCAGAAATTGCATCGATAGATAAAGGCTCCTTAGACGATTTCTTACTTGTAGCCATTTTAAGTTCGACAGAGTTAGATCAAATATAGTTTTAGGGAAAAAAAGTCAATCGAAAATATCAACTCATTTGATTAAATTCGAAAAGATTTGATTAAAGGGTGATTATAGTTAAAAAAGTGAAGAGCGCCTAAAAGGCAGATGTTTACGTCGCCATCTTGAAACTCCACCCCCCAGATTAGTTTCTCGGAGACACGCTCAATCAGTTGGAGAGTGTGGTGCAACAGGATTGTTTTATTATTGGGAGTCATTGTATAATACTACTTAATATTCAACACCGAATTTCATCAGTTATTTTTAAATTTATTCTGTTAACCTTTATGTATATCACAATGATTCTCCTCCAAACTTATCTCGCTCTTCATTACTGTTTTTGTTTTACTTTAATTACAATGTTCAGTTATTGCAGCGACAAAACAAAATGAAGACGTAGAAAACTATACAAAGGAAATACAGCTCCAAGTGGTGCACAGACAAAACTAATCAAAAACATAAAGGCTGCCAGACAATATACAAGATTATATAAATAGACTCTGTAAAAGAAAGAGTTGACATATTAGTGGTATCACGGAAGCAATGTAAAATAAAATGAATAAAGGAATCCGGTTAGGCACTACACCCACTCTTGAGCTGGGCAGGTCAGGATCACTATGTATGTGAGGTCATATGACACTGAGACAAGACAGGTCCCCGTATTCTCTCAAATATATTCTGTGTATTGGGTTTTTGCTGACGCGGTCTTTCCATTTATATAATTGACAAAATCTCCTTGAACCAGTGTGCAAAGATAGGTGGAGTAGCAGACTTCCCGGTCAGAAAAATAAGTTTCTTAGCCACCACCATTCCTCGATGCAGAGCAATGCTCATGCCGTGCGACAACTCAAGAGTGACTGCCGAACATCCAAAGATAGCGAGGTCGTGATTGGGCTGAATGACTCTAGAATAGGCTTTTCAAAGCCACTCAACAATTGCAGTCCAAAAGTTGTATAATGTAGAGAAAAACAAGAAGAGATGAGTTAGTGAGCCCTCAGCAGAGCGGCACTTGTCGCAATCAGGAGACACAGATGGGAAGATGCGATTCAGTTTAGTTTTTGAACAATGCAATCTATGCATCACCTTGTACTGGATTAACCTGTGGCGTGAATCTATAGAACAGCAGTGAACCCGGGACATTGCCTCCTCCTAAAGTTCCGCTGATATCTCTGAGATCAATTCCCTAGCACAGGTTTCC